>NC_137884.1:19314654-19603073 GCF_963924005.1 Protomyctophum bolini
ACTAATTCACCAGGTCCATTACCAAACTAATTCACCAGGTCCATTACCAAACTAATTCACCAGGTCCATTACCAAACTAATTCACCAGGTCCATTACCAAACTAATTCACCAGGTCCATTACCAAACTAATTCACCAGGTCCATTACCAAACTAATTCACCAGGTCCATTACCAAACTAATTCACCAGGTCCATTACCAAACTAATTCACCAGGTCCATTACCAAACTAATTCACCAGGTCCATTACCAAACTAATTCACCAGGTCCATTACCAAACTAATTCACCAGGTCCATTACCAAACTAATTCACCAGGTCCATTACCAAACTAATTCACCAGGTCCATTACCAAACTAATTCACCAGGTCCATTACCAAACTAATTCCCACCTCTGACATTTTAACAAATGTGTATAGAAGGCCTGGGGCTGGAAGCATTTGTTTTCTCTTCCATGATTTAAATATTTTTGGTGCAACCACTCCATTACGGAGCTATGTGTGTGGCTGGCTGGGTGGCTGGCTGGGTGCACGAAAATAGCATGGTTGTTTTTCACCCCATGTGCGCAACCTACAGTAATACACACACACACGCACATATTAACTGTATATACTATATATATATGATGCTTTCGGGTGTGCCAGTACAGTACAGTGACAGTACAGTACAGTCGAGGGTACAGTAGAGGGACCCACACACCACTCACTTCACACAGGTGTGATTTTTTTTTATTCTCCAGCTGCCATGTGTAATTTCTACCACTCTGATTCTTACGTATGTTCGTGGTACAGTACATATCAGACATGAAGAAGACAAGTCTGATATGGATCATGTTGTTACGACAGCAAGTAATATAGTTTTAGAGCTTCCTTCTATTTACCATGTACTGTACGAAAAGAGGATTATATGGAAGGCTGATGGGCATATCAGCCTTTCTATTCCATGGGTGCTACAGGGCTGGCTATCAATGTGTATTGATAAGTTAAAGCTTTGGTATCTCCAATTCCTGTAAATGTGTTGTGTGAGTGCTTGTTTGTCGGTCACTGTTCTTTCCCTATGGTGCTGAAATGCCTGCACTTGACAACTTTTTCCAACAAGTTGTGTGTTGGCTATGGAGCGCCAAAGTCTTGACGTCACTCGCTCATCCCCTGGTTCATGGGAGTTTCTCTCGATGGAGAACAACATGGGGTCATCTTAATATCTTAGTATCATTTATGACAGTCAGTACCTCATATTTGATTTGATATTTGACTTGGCGTTCTCTACCGATATTGACGTCAGACTTCGGTGCTCTATTTTGTTTTTGTGCATCGTCTTCCTGTTGAAATGTGTCAGAGCCACCCTTGTGTCTATGTATTATGTACACATGTAAAATAAACTCACGACTCTCCACCAGCGATGAAGGAGGGGCAATGGCTGCGCCACCCATACCTGTAACAAAAATAGACATTCTCAACCAACATTTTCATTATTTATTAATTATTTCTAGGCTTAAGTACATTTCCAGACAACGCTATACAATAAACGGGGCACAAGGCGACACAGAAAAGGAAAGCGGTGATCCCACTCACTTCTTTTCCTCCTCTCCTTCTCATAGTCGTCTTCGTCATCTGAGTCTCCTTCGGCCGCCGGGAAGCGAGAGAATCCACTCGGTGCTGCTCCGCTCTCGTGGCGGTCCTTTCTCTTCCTGCAACATACACGCACGTCACACGCACGGTCAAAACAGTTAGCAGTTGCACTTTGTCTGCTGAGCATCTGCCGTTAGGGGTGGGACAATAATCGCCATTATCATTTATCGTGGCCTATTTGCAGGTTTACAATTATTGTGAAATTGTCCCGTCATACACTCAACTTTTGTTGAGCTGCAAATCAGTCACAATTTGAGCAAATTTAATATGCTTATTTCACACATTTCATTTACACAAATTGATTTGCCAGAAATAGCAGATCTACAAGCCCATTGCGTAATGCTCTGTGAGCTTGTAGATGTGCTATTTTTGGCTAACGTCCCCCCCCCCCCAGAATAGGGATGATGGGGGCTCAAATGATGAAAAAGTGGCATCTTAACAGTTTTAATGCTTAGTGATTAAACAATCGTGTCCACTCTGTCCGGTGGATACCCCGTATGACTTAAAACATATTAAAAACCCATACTTTTCTCTCTCTTCTATCTCCTTCAGTCGCTCCTGCTCCCTCTGCTTCTGTCGCTCCTCTCTGTGCCTCTTCACCACTTTCTCGTAGTCGTTGGGGAACATGGGGTCGTACTCGTCTGCCAGGGGGATCAGCGCGTCCCCAGACGAGAACCCACCACCAGGCACCACGTCCTGATAAAGTACGCACACACACACGCGCGCGCGCAGGGAGGGAGACACGTCAATGTGCACGTCCAGTGTGTTAGAACAGTGGTTCCCCTTTCTACTTCTGTATCTTGCTGAATGTTGTGGACCCTGTATCCGTTTTCAAATAAAGTGTACTTTAGTTTAATTATGTGAAAGCGTCTCCTTCCCCCTTTCTCCTTAAGAGCTGCCCACATGTCTGTCTTTTGGGGGTTTTCTCATTTAGTTTAGAAAAATGTAACTTTGGTCACTATTGAGAACGAATTATGTAAAACTGTTTATTATGCTTGCACACAATGACCAAAAAAAAAGAAAAAAGAACAGTGGTTCCCAAAGTGGGGTCCGGGGACCCCCAGGGGTCTTTGAGGCAGTTCCAGGGGGGTCCCCAGCTAAATGATAGTTAGGAACCAAATGGACCCTTATGGTTATTATTATTATTTTCTTTTAATTTGTTTTGTATTTATGGACATTTCCTGATGTTTCTTCGAAGATTTAGTATTTGTGCTGCCATGGGGTTGCGGGGGGAAAAATATGTGTGAATAATTGCTTTGAAAATACTATGTTGTAAAGAAAAATCAATAAACATATGTTTAAATGGACCCTTATGAGTTTTACAATAATGTATTGGGGTCCCAGAGATATAAATGCCATTAAATGGGGGTCCGTAGCCTAATGCATGTCAAACTGGGGGGTCCTTGAAATTAAACGTGTTGAGAATCACTGCTAGAGCCATGAAAATCTTTTCTTATGGGGGTCCCCGGCATATCTCTTCAAATGGGGGGTCCGCGGGCTAATAAATGTAAATTTGGGGGTCCCGACATGAAAACGATCTGAGTGAGCCATGAGGGAACCAAAACAAGCACTCCCTAGTGTTGGTTTTGACAGCAAATTTAGTTTAGCCTTTTAAATAAATGTAGTTTCGTTTTTTTGTCACATTTTTTTGTCATCCGACTGGAATGTTTTCGTGTTAGTCTAGTTCCAGTTGACCACAATAATTTTAGTCGAATAAATCTACAGTTAATTTAGCCGACTAAATGTATTGTGGCAGGCCGTAATGGTGCCGTAATGCTTGATTTAAACTTAGCTGCATGCCGAAAATAGCAGATCTACAAGCTCACAACACTATGCGTTGGCACTAGTCACTGCCTAACATTTTAGTTTTCGATATACACTACAGCTTATACTTGCCATTGACAATGAAAGGAGAAATTAGGTCAAATGTCCGCCAAATATGACGTAAATTTGTGGCAACACAAACATTAAATGCCATTGACAATGAAGGGAAAATTTACGCCATATGTAGACGAGCAAATCGGCTAACCAATCACATAAATTCAGTTGTTAATGAGATGATGTATGATGATGATGTGTAATGATAAGAGCGCCCCTCACTTCACACGCGCGTGAATTTTAATTTGTTGAAGAAATTGTCAGCATATATATATATAGTCATAGTTTTAGTCACCTTGAGTCCTACGGCAATGTGCAGGGGCGTGTCTGAGATCTGCCTATCATCACCAGAACCACCTCTCTTCAGATCAATGACAGGAGCCAGGACATGGGACTGCTTCATCCGCTGAGTCTGCACACAAATCACATGCACGCATCTATGAATTATACGCAGGGGCATTATTCCAATGCCACGCATCCATTCACCGTAAAAATCATTTTGAACTTTCAAAAATGTAACCAACGAGTCAACATGACACCAACAGGTCCATTTGATTACACTCTCTTGTAGCGTTAAATTGAATAATTCTTCAATTACAGAACTCACCTTAGCCTGAGTCAGAGCTGCTTTTTTGACTTTCAGCTGGGACTGGAGCAGTTTGAAGTTTTTGGACCAGCCCTCGACCTTGGTGTCACTGGCAGCCATTGGCTGGTCATCATACAGAGACATTTTTGTCCAAGCTTTGCTGCAGACACACAAACAACCGTCATCATTTTAATTTAATATAGAGTTCTCAAACTCTTTTTGGCCCAATTAGGTACCCCTAAGAGGGGAGACATTTTTCCAAGTACCCCCTTACATCCTCGCAACATCGATAAGCATATTACACATTTAGATGCCATTGGAACCATTTCAATCAAATTCATTCAGACGAATCAGACCATTTCATACTAGTCAACAACACAAACTACTGCTACAGCAGGGCTATTCAACTAAATTGAGTCAAAATGACTGTGCTTATGGTAATCTCACATGTATCATATGATCACACAGACCATAATTCACTACAAGCAAAAAGATGACACACTTTGAGAAGCCTATATAAATGGTTGAGTATCCTCAACTAAAAACACTTACAGTAATTTAGGTTGACAGGGAGGTGAGTTTATCTCCACGCTACTTTATATTCGTTCGTAAGAAGTGGGGTCCGGGGACATGGGGTCCTTGAGGGAGTTCCAGGGGGTCCACCGTCCCCAGCTAAATGATAGTTTGTAACCAGATGGACCCTTTTGATTTTACAATAAAAAAAACTAAAATAAAAAATAAATGTGGGGTCCCAGAGATAGAAATGGCATGAAATGGGGTTTCGTAGACTAATGCAGGTCAAACTGGGGGTCCTTGAAATGAAAATGGTTGAGAATCACTGCTAGAGCCGTAAATACTTCTTATTATGGGGGTCCCTGGCATGCATTTTCAAATGGGGGGTCCGCGGGCTAATTAGTGTAAATTTGGGGGTCCTTGATGTGAAAAAGTTTGGGAACCGAATAAAGGAAAAGGTTTTAAAAGCAAGACAGGTTAATGTCCAGGGACAGTGCTGCTGGATGGCTAGCTAGCTAGCTAGGAGCCTAGCTAATGTTATTCACCAAGATAGACAACGAGGAAAGATAACAATGAACTTGAATGAAGAAATAGGATAATTTCGAGATATATTAGACGCCAAAATTGGGTAAGTTTCAACTCACTAGTTTGGGAATATCCTGGAATACACGAACTAAATTAATGAACCTCCAAATGCTGCAAAGAAAGAAGCATCCAGCACATTTCACTCTCACAGTCACACCGACAGTCAACAATGTGTGCAAATGTTTTGTACTTTATCGCCACCTGGCGGTTGGATGACCAAATGGACCCTTATGGGTCTGTAACTCTGAGAACGGGTCCATTTGGTTCCATTTGTACACTCTCAGACTCAACATTGATTTTACTATATTAATTTAATAGACAACACGTGACAGGACCACCTGCGGTACTGCAAACTGTTTAGTAAATAAAGTATGCGTTCAATCAATCACCAGATCCTCTTTGGGAATATTTGTGCATTCAAATCAGAAAGGTATGCGGAAATCTAACAGACTGTTTTACTCCTCCCCAGTAGCTATACTTATACTTATATTGCCCTGAATGTTTCTGGGATAATGGTATTTTTTAATGGAGAAAATTATTGTATTGAAATGTATTATTTTGCTTTGATTGATTGATTGATTGAAATATTTATTAACAGTTTGCAGAATTACAGTACATTTGAAGCACAAACTCAATACAAAGACTGTTAACTGTGAGTGGACGACCCAATAAGCCTTACACTTGTTTACAACAGGGTCCACATTGTTCAATTAATCAAAACATTTAGAGACAAACAAATAGACACTTCTATGTAGTTAAAGAACAGAACAGGAATTCATATAGGAAGAAAAAAGGGGGAAAATACAATAGACATCATGTCTCCTCCCCCAAAGTAGCCTATCTGCAGTAGGCTACAGTGAAAGCGAAAGTGCGAAAATAAAGAGACGATATCACACCACGGATTAAACTATAACCTCGATCGGTTTAAATGGAGTATACATGGCAACAATTGGAAAAGAGTTATCGGATCTTTGCCAAGTGTCTTGGTGTGTAACTGTGATTCTTCTATTTGGAGCTACAATGAATTCGAATGGAGGTTAGTGTGAATGCACATTATGCACTTTATATAGGCCTATGCAGCATATGTGCATGTGTGCACATATGTGCTCAGATATTCATTTGTTAAATCTTTTGTAATACGAAATGTCCCGCCCCCTTTCAGAACGATCAGTGGCCAAGGAAGGCTCGTGACAAATCATGACAATAAACACAATGTTTTGTGCCGATCAAATAGTGAGAAGAAAAACAAAGTCAAAAGTGTTGTGGAGTAGACCTACCCTGCTGCACTTTTTTTTTTCTTCTTTCTAATTATTTGATTAGTCTGTCATTTACAATAAAGCAAACAGAAATAACATACATTTGGGTGACTTGATTACTTTGGGTCAGTGACGAACATAATTCATTAAAATATTTGACAGGTTGTGAACTGAATGAAAGCTCTCGAGCACCTGTGCTAATAAATAATAATCGCACTGGATGTGACATAATTGTCCATTTCAATTGGGACCTTTTCGAACACATAAAAATATGAACTAGAAAACTGTTCACCTTGGACAGGCAAGTTGGTTCCCCAGGGCTTGCCCTGCAGAGTGCAGACTTTAAAGTCAATCATAGCCAAGCCAATGGGAATGGAATATGAAAAAAATAACTGCCACCATGAGGCCAATTTGAGAATGCAGTTTTGTGGTGCCAGAGATTAGCTGTACACCACTGCACATACAGACGGACACACAGACGGACAGAGGCGAAAAGAGCCTTTGGCTGTCTGGCCTAGATGATATGATGTATTTTAGTGCCGTCACCAGAGAATGATGATGATGATGATGATGATGATGAGATGTTCTTTGAAATATTTAAAATATTCATACTGTACATTACACAGAAGTGACTGGTACAAAATGTATTGTGGGATGTTGGCTAACCTGAAAGATGTGAAGGCAGATGCAGACTTCAAACTCAGGGAAAGTATAAGCCACATGTTAAGCTTATGAAATAATAATAATTATTATTATTATTATTATTATTAAAATGGGACAGGCCTTGTGCGTGCTTCTGTCATGTGATCAGCCTTCAAATGCACACTTCAAAGTAGTGCCCGTTCCAGGAATTTGGACACAGCAACAGAGAGACTGGTTTCGACAATAGACCTTTGATCACCAAAATTTGTGTGAAATTCTGTAATTATTAGAGAGTTCTTGATTAATATTCAAAAACATGCTTTGCGAGGTCACAGTGACCTTGACCTTTGGCCACCAAAATATAATCTGTTCATCCTTGAGTTCAAGTGGACATTTGTGCCTAATTTGAAGACATTTTATCAAGCTGTTCCTGTGATGTCATGTTCACGATGGGGCAGACGTGTATGTACGGGAATGTACATACGTTTGTACAACTAACTATTAATGCTATTACATAATAAAGTAATTCCCTCTCACTTGTTCTAATTCTCTGGGGGCCAGTTCTTTGGTTACAGATGAGAAAACACATTTTGTGTATGTTGTCCGCTTTTAACACAAATAAGGATTTATTTGATTTGACTCAACCCACCTTGCACCTCAACACCTTACATTATAATCTCAAACCTCAACATCCATGTTATAATCTTTGTATGCTGTATCCTTTGTTTGCAGACAGCTGCACGTGTCTCTGCTCACAACCTCCAAGAAAGGAACACACTGAAAGTCCGGGAGCATCATATTGTTGTGAACACAACCGATACAGATACAAGTGCATTGGCGGTTACACAAGGAAGGCAGGCACCTCCAACCTCATCAAGTGTGAAAATATGAATGATCGATATGACTGGACCAGCTCCAATCTCATTTGTATACGTAAGACCCACATTTCTGTGTGCGGTTAATAACTTAATAACCTTAGGCTTTGACCACCAGAATGAGAGATGTGACACACTGTACATACTGTGTATAGTGTGTAGGCTACTCTACAGTAAATGCCCTGAAGCAACATTTCTGTAGAGATGTGAAGGAGAAAGTGAATCCTTGTATAATATGTATTCATTTAGGAAACTGATAGTTTTGCCGATAAAACAGTTGTCTAGGAGGAACATACGCTAGTAATGTAATGTAACTAATGTTACAGTATAGCCTATTAGTGGCTACTGTACCAAATTATACTGTAGTTAAGAAATGAACTTTAATATTCTCATAATTATTTAATTTCAGCTGACCCCAAACTACCGGCACTTATGTACGGTACGTATGAGTGTGTGTGTGTGTGTGTGTGTGTGTGGGTAGATGGACATGATTCATAATAATATTATCTTTATGGTTGTTATATTCTTTATTCCTGTGTGCCATCAGGTCCTTCTGAAACGTATTCCACAACAATGGCCTCTACTAAAGCCACCCAAGAGCGTGAGTATACTGCCTTTCCTACACAGCAAAATCCTCTGTGTTAATGTTACTACTTACTATACACTCATTGTTACTACAATCAGTGTTGAATTAACACAGCATGTAACATTAGTGGTCAGGTTCTTATAATAACTGGACAGGAGTTTATAGCCAGGAATCATTCTTGGTTTATTACCCAGGCCCTGCATGGGTTAGCAAAAGCGTTATACTGTATATCCAACAATAGTCAGAGAGAATTGGCAATTATAAGAACTCTTCGTCTCTGCAGGAACTCATAAACATCATTATGTTTTGATTCTGTGTGTGCAGAGGAGTCAACTGAAACATCACATGAATTCCTTGTGAACACCACTTACAGTGAGTTGCAGCTGTACGTACTTGCAAATTATTATCACAATTAACTATTATCTATTAACTAACGGTATTGCTGGATAAAGTGAAAGCTAAATCGCTTCAGCAACAGTTCAGTCAGACAACTCACGAATAGATTTAACCAATATTTATTCTAGAATAAGAATACAAGTGTGCATGATATTTGACTTGGCATTCGGCTTCGATTTTCTCCCTGCTCGGCACGATTAAGCACTGACATAAAACATTAAGAGCAGGGAGATAGATATGCAATAAAGTCATCATGGGGAGCATAAATAACAGAGCCCACCGGTGGTGCTGGGGTGGTGGTGGGAGCAAACATCACATACAACCAGGAACCATAGCAGAAGGAAGGCAGGAAGAGCATGGTAACCCAACTTGAAAATGTATTTTCTATTTAAAGCTGGAGAGAGCTGAACAAACGCTCTAACAACCTAATATACAGTAAATTAACGTGCACAGATCCTCAATGATAATTTACTCAATCATTTTGTTAATCTAGCTGGCAACACAGTCAGCTACATACAGCTGCTCCATAATCAACCCCCACAAGTCCTTCCTTTGTGTAAACAGGAAGACATAAACCCTGTAGCAAATTATTTCGTTTGACAGGCTAGGGAGTGTAAAAAGTAGTTTAGAACACAGCACATATATAGAAGACATGGTAATAGGCCTACATGTCAGTCTCTTTATAATGTGTTATATGTTATAACCTGGCCTCCTCTTCTTCTCTTTCCCCTGGCAGCCCCTCCCACCTACCAGACGACTCAGAATCCACGTTTACAGTCTGCAGAAAAAGACAGAATAATATCCACGTCTACAGCCCTTTCCACACTGCAAGCTTCGACACAGGGTATGTCCCATGAATACAGCACCCTACCATCTTGCTAAACTAATATTGTACAGGGCAGGACTTATTTCAGGAGGGCCATGCTGACTTCGATAAAGTGAGTGAAGGGTGAATTGAATTGAAAACTGCATGAATGTGGTTATTCGGTAGATATGCTAGACTACTTTACAATAAGGTCCTGTATGTATCACTCTGGTGTCCTCTGAGGTTTTGAAAAGACCAAAATTCAGTCACCAAAAGCCAAATCTTGCTGATTTCTTACAAGTCTGCCCCCCGCTAGAATCTTATCTTAATATCTGATATGCACCACTGACTCAGTCCATAGGTCACTGATAAAACACATTGCATTATGTTATGATAATATGGACTCAAGGTAGACTGTTTTAGGAGAAGGTGGGAGACCCGCACACTGCCACTCGCTGGTTCAAGAACTTTTTATTTAATGTCCACAATATGCAACGTTTCGGTCCTTCGACCTTCCTCGTTACATTATAAACATAAAACATTTGAGTCCATACAGATGGAGGACAGCACGTATAGTAGCCTACTTAAACGGTAAATGTAAATATTCATTACTATAATGGAGTCAAGTTAAATTATTTGTCTAAAAACCTTTAACACGTGACAGCCTTTTAGAATGTAGAATTTGTTTTCTGCAAGGTTTCTTCTAGATGTTTGACGGTTTGTAACAAACAGGTTTTATGACATTCAGACAGAAGCACATTCATTTATGGCACAGAACTGTGCCCGTGCCGTGTCCTTTTTTCGTCAGCATAATACTGTTTAATTTCAAAGAGTTGATGATTCTCAGCTTAATTAAACATCTCAACTTAATTTGGTGATTTATGGAAAACATTAATTGATTCATGGTCAAATTTGCACCAAGCCCTGCATGCATTTATTGGGAAATGATGGATTGATGGAAAAATTCACACGTGGTTCAACAGTGTTATGAAACATAATGGTAGCCAAACAATTTTAATTGACACTATAGTCGGACTTGCCTTGCCCAATTGTAGTGCCAGCTAGTAGTCAGTTAGAATGACACTTTGAGGGTATTTATGTCTAGACATAATGCTGTTTTGTGATTTGCCCAATGGTTGTTGACTTGGTTGATGTCCTGAGACTCGCCCTTTTGAACTTCATTGGTATCTTAAAAATAAGATACCAACAAGCTCTTTTTAAATGCTTAATCCAAAAATCTCGTAGCGATTATTAGGATTTAAGAGGAGGAGGATATGTTTAAATGTAATTGGTGTAAAATTGACAAAATGTCATAAAATGTCTAAATTTAACCGTTGATGTATGGCACACAACGTCCCGTGATTGCCGAAAATGTCATGTCCTCTACCATTTACCATCGCAGGAATTTACTAAATGGCAAAGGCAGAAAAAAAAGCACAAATACAATAGGGTTTTGGGCTTTTGGCTTGAACGGGTGGAAACATTGTCTTTCTTTTGATGTTGTAAAAGTAGAGCCCACAATAAGAGAGATCAAAAGTGCAGATCCAACGAGTAGAACTACCAGCAGTGTCGACACTTCAACATCAGCAGCAGAGAAAGAGTCCTCTGTTGATAGCATCTCAGATCCACAAAGCAAAGCCCCTGTAATCACAGGTGAGGTTGACGGATTACCTAGGGTCCTAGGCTGTCTATTGCACCAAGATCTACTACACTCTTCTGCTGAACATTAACATGCATTGTTGTTACTCTTGATGTATACAGTTATATTGTGTCACTTCATTTGCTCAGGCTAAAGTTACCCAAGAATGATTGTCCATTGAATTGCAGTTATCTATGTCACTAAAATGTTAACTTTACTCTGATAGGCTGATATACATTTGCCAGTGTAGATGATTAGGCCAACGCCATGCCCTGCCCGTACCCCCCAACAGGGGTTTGATTTCAAAACTTGTCACCTTTTCCACCGCTCACCACCAGTGTCCATGTTTGCATACAGAGCCTCCCACTGAAGTCTTGTCCAACTGCAGCATTCAGAGGGACAGCAAACATGTTAAAAAAACCCAACTGAGAGCTTTTATCTGACACTGTTACTGTGTGTGTGTGTGTGTGTGTGTGTGTGTGTGTGTGTGTGTGTGTGTGTGTGTGTGTGTGTGTGTGTGTGTGTGTGTGTGTGTGTGTGTGTGTGTGTATGTGTGTGTGTGTGTGTGTGTGTGTGTGTGTGTGTGTGTGTGTGTGTGTGCGCGAGCGCGCCAGGTGTGAGTGTTGTAGGAATACTTGTATTTGCCTTGGGGACTGGCCTGGGGATTTTCTTGTGTAAAAGGTAAGCTTGCAGTCGAATGATGTTTAACCAAAAATGTATCAATCACTACTCGTAGAAACATTGGTGCATACTGTATTATGGTTAAAAAATGTGAAATATTATTGCCTGCATTTCCCCATTCCTTCCGAAGGTGGTCACATGATAATGACACACAGACAGCAGATGAACAGCTGCCCATGAATCCCATTCCGAAGATTGCACCATCTGACCCCAGCGACTAGCATACTGTACACTCATTACCGTGGGAAGTACAGAGTGGAATAGTAAGAGTGGCGACACACTTTGATCTCGCCGCAAAGCGGGTGCCTATGGGCTATATAGTTCCAAACGTTGGAACTATCCCATTGAGATAGAATGAGCACTTCCGCATTCCATTGTTACAATGGGAGTCAGTGTCGTCACTCTCATACTATTCCACTCGGGGGAAGTACTGTTCATAGTAGACATGATGAAGTATTATCAATTGCAGCTGCTACACAGCAATGGTTGGGGCCGAGCAGTTTGAGGAGGAAATGGAGCAAGACAAAATGGAAAATAGCAAGAGGAAGGAAAATGACAAATACATGAGGGTCAATCTGCAGAACTGTCTGGATCCAAATGTTCATTATACCTTCGTCTCTTATTCCACTGTGTGTCTCAAGTTAGTTCACCAGAGAAGGTATGACATAGGCTGGATCTAATGGCAAAGTTTTGTTGATGGTACCAACATGCTAGTTTGGCAAGGCTTTGGCATCGAACCCAGAACTGAAGGGCATTGCTCTACTGAGAGCGAGTCAGGTGCACAACATGAAGAAATATAACCAAGCTAAAGTGTATTGTTTAAGCCAAGGGTCTCTTGCACTCAAGCCTGATATCACAGTATCATGTTGACTACAGACTCAGTTGACATGATCAATTTCTGTACTAAATATCAGCAAACCAATTTTACACTAATTTAAATGTTGCATCATCAATTCACCACCTGCAATTTAGTTCACATGTGTGAGAGAAGAGAGATGTAGCAAACAAATTTAATTACATATTTGTTTATGTCTCTAATCCACACAACATAATTTTGCATTATTGATGCATTATTTTTGCATCACCCAGGAGGGTTCATACTCAAAACCTTAGACTCCAAAGGTGTGTGTCAAACAAAACAAAAAAACAGCTTGATGGAGCCGAGGGTTGATCTAATTAGTTTAGGGAAAGTTAGCAACATTTGTGGTAAATGTGAAAAATAAATGCTTACCACTAGCTTTCTTCACAAATGTGTTCATGGTGTCTACTACCATCTCTCAATGTTACAGCCATAGCCGTCATCAGAAATGTGCTCGCCCGTTTTTCCTCCCTGAATTGTTCCCCAGTGAGGGGGATATGTAGCCTGACCATAGCCTGACACTCAGCCTGAATTTTCATTTTGTTTCACTCCAATCGCCTGAACATATGTTTTTAATGGGCGTGGCTAGCGATTCAGGGGCTGGAGCCAGGCTAGGGGATATGCTATTGGTATATAAAATATAAAAAGATACTCCTATGGAAAGGCTATATAATTTTACTTATATTGACCCTATAAACAATTTAGTATATGTAAGGTTTTGCCCACTCAAATGGTATCTCGTCAGATAATCCTATATATTGTCTTGTATTTTAACTTAGAAATAAACTGTCAACGTTTTACAATGTCTTTCCCATAGATTGAAATGTAAACTTTAGTCACTGTTCCTATTGAAACACTAGCCAGGATATCAATTTAATCCAATCAGGAGAGAGAAGACATACAGGCAAAGGAAGTGATGAAACAAACAGAGGATGTTGGCTATATTCAAAAAGCGTTTGAAAAATGTTGGATAATTTTAGGTCTGAGAACTAATGATTTAAAAGGCATTTGTAGAATCGGCCCTAGGTCTTAATTAACCCTGTGTCACCACCGGTCTAAACGGGTTAAAGAGCAGCAATGGTTACTGAACCAGGAACCTTTCAGCCCCTCGAACCTTATAGCTAGGCCATATACATCATGGCAACTGGGAACAAATAATGTGTGTCAGTGTGTGGTGCATCAGTCATCATGTATGATGTTTCATACACACTGTCCTGTGTTCTAGATGTAAACCAGGGGTAGGCAGCTCTAGAGCCCCCTCTTTCATATAAATCAGGACACACAGTAGGAGAGAATGTCTGTCAGTAACAGTCGGCAAAAATAACTGATTTTCAGCAGTCACAAAGTATACATTAGGCTTAAGAAAATGGTTAGCTCGCTAACCTACTACGACTGAGCATGCTTTTGTTGGAACTTAGCACTGATTAAATGGGTAAATGTGCAGTTTGGAGAAGATGAAAGTAGACAAAATGCACCCCATATCCCACAGCAGGTTGCACTTCTGGCTGTCAAGTGTAGCGCATAATGGAAACAAGGTACCAGGACTGTTTTGTGTGTCATCCTTTTACATTTTTGACTAATAAAGTATTCAATCAAAAGCAATTTGACTACTTGTCGGTTTGAGCCTTAGAGTATATCGTTTGAGCTCTTAACTACATGAACCCTAATATACTGTACCTATTTGATCTACAAGCTCAAGTGCCTTGAGGGACCCTGGTCCACTAGGCATATACTGTAGGGTTTAAGTGGTTAGATGCACACGTGTCAGTGGATTAAAAATGTATGTTAAGATATTTGCCTGGATTGTTTTTCTTTTTTTTAAACAGGAGGCAAAATGAAATAAAACAAAGTCTGCTTTCACTCAGATTTAGTTCAAATAAAAACAAATGACTGACATACTCCATTGGAGCAATTGTCAATGGTATGAATAAAGGCACCGTGAACACAGGTATAAATGTACAAATCGAGTGGATGAATGTCCACTTAGAAACACGGACGTATTGCATCCAGCAACTGTTATTCAGACTTTTTTTCCCCGCCCACCACATAAAAACCCTTTATACCAAAAGGAAGGTGGTCAATTGACTTTAGTTAGTACTCATTTTCCGCAAGTCTTAAGAAATGACTTTACATGAGAACCAACAGCGACATTGAGCTAAAACACTAAAGGTATATTACGTAATGTCTACTGTGTTATTATTACCACCATCGAACAACCAGGAAATATCTGCAGGAAATCATAAAGAAACATAAAACATAAAACCTAAATTAAATCATGCAAGTCCTTCTTGGGTTCAAAATACAACCTGTCTTGTCTTGCATGTCTCTCAACTCTGCCCCTTCCCGTCTATCCAATATATAAAAACAAACATGATCTTACAAAAATAAAAATAGAAAAAGCCACGTCATGAATTGAAACAAAGCAATGATATTAAACATTAATTCTAAATATTTCCTGTAAATAATCCCAGGTTATTTTATGCCAGTAGACAGTAGAAATACACCTTCTTATACCTTTAAAATTCCAAACATATTTACAGCACACCAACAATGGAATATATACAGGTAATGTTTAGGGCCAAACTGGGATTCATGCAGCATTAGTATGAGAGTGTGTGCATCTATAATATATTATAGATCCTTGCATATCCGGGCGGCAGCGCTGGATTCTCGTCTGCCATGGGCTGTTCGAATATCCGCTCCGACTGCAGGAATGCCGTAGGGCCTATGCGTTGCCACACACACCTCTCACACAGTGGGCCCCCAGCTTCCACAATGTCTGTCTGGAGGAAAAACAAGACTTTTAACATTGTTGTCTCGCATCTGTGTGACATTTAGCTTTTGACCTCTCAACCAGAAAAACATAATTCCAAAATGTGTCATGAAACCATCCACCAAGGCATCTAGTAGCAGAACTAGTCAAAACAGGTGTAGCCCCAATACAATGGTAGGGGAAACACTGCCCTACTACGCTCTTAATCCAGAGTACGTAATAGTGCTAATGACAAAGTGGGGAAATTCAGATTTAGATTTACTTTCCTGCGACCGACAGACTTTCGCTGCGTGTCACTCCCCGTCTTTCTTTACCCGTTTCTCTCAATCAATAAAGGCAGAAAGATATCTTTGCGTGTGTGTGCGGTTAGGGATAGGTTTATGCACGAGTCAGGTTGGACTAGTCACGGCACCATCATGCTTGCACATTGGCATGTCATTGGCTCTGGACACACCTATGAAATTGTCGTTAATTTGTTTGGCGCAGCTGTGTTGCTTACTAGTCCGCCATGGTTTTAACCGGCTGTGTTTTTTTTCCATTTTTAACCTGAAATGGAAAACAAACTAACAAAATCAGCCTGGGGGTTCATGCCCCTGCAAAATCAGATAAAAACAAACGATACCCAAACATACATATAAGATACACGGAAGGCATGAGTCTGTGTGCAACTGTGCATGTGTCTGCGTGCTTACATATCTCATTGGCCGTTTGCACGTGGCAAAAGCTGAATCGGCCAGGATAGAGTTTCCACATAGTCGGACAGAGCAGGGTGGAGGCTGGCCCTCTTGCGCCACGGAGCTGATCATTTCTGACCTGAGGGAGTACTCCTGGAGAAAACAAGGTAGGCAAAGTGGTGGAATGAAACAGAAAACAAATGCAAGGTTCGAAGCCATGAAAAACTAAAAACATGTGGGTGGGGGTCTGTGTTGGACGCCTGCCCACTGACCTTGCCTTGTATTTTGACTGTGCCTTGATTTCTTAGTTTTTTGTATTTTTTCTTGTAAAGCACTTTGTGCTGCACTCGTGTCATGAAAGGTGCTCTGTAAATAAAGTTTATTATTATTATTACCCCAGCCTGAGTGAGGATATGGCCGACGCTATTGCTGACAATCAGGTTAGTCTTGGCACGGGTCACCGCCACATACAGTAGGTTCCACTCATCTACTGCAATCCTACCTATGGAGGAACAATAGAGTAAACAAAAAGAGTAAAGATGATGGTTGTTGGAAGGATTGGAAACAGCATCATTTTGACTAGATTGTACAACCATCACCGTCAACTAAACTTACAAAAGCACAGAGTCACAGACATACAGTACGGACACACACAAACATTGACGTAATACACACTCCATGAGATGCCGGCCCAGCGTCCAAGGTTGTGTCTCTCACAGGGAACCTTGGCGAAGTCATCAGTGATGATCACAGTGTCAAACTCCAGACCTTTGGCCTTGTGGACCGTTCCCAGGATGAAGTCTACAACAAAATAAATGTGATGTGCCAGTGAGGGAGTGTTTAAGAGTGTACACTGTACAGTCTAGTACGATTTTATTTCGTTTGTCAGTGAAAGAAAGTACTCTACAAACATTTTTCATCATAGTTTTAGTCGACACTGCCACAGTGTGACTAAAATATTATGGAGGGGCTCCCTAACAACAGAGGGAATCTACAAGCTCACTACGTTATTGGCTTGTAGATTGTCTATTTCAATTTTCAAGTGTAAACTCTGCCATCGCGACACCAAAATACATTTTCGTAGACAAAATAAACTGTGGATTTAGTTGACTAAAATCTAAAATTAGACTGAAATTAAAACATTTCAGATGACTGAAATATGACTAAAGCAAAATTACATTTGATTAAAAATACAATGACTAAACGAAATCTAAATCTGCACTGTGGGAGTATGTGTGTGCCATGCTTCCTCTGTGCACAACACATGCAGTCATGCATGCATACCTGCGTAGCTCATTTGGCTCTCAAAACAACTGTTGAGGCGCTCCACCAGTTCAGGGATGCGGACGGTGTACTTTTCCACCACGGCCACTTTGGCCGCTAACTCCAGGTCCTCCGTCTGTTCTGCGTATTTTTTCAGGCCGTGGAAACCCCCCAACTTTGAATTGTGGAAGATGCGGATGAAGGAGTCGCTAATGGCTTTAGAATGAGGAAAAAGGAATAAAAGGGGAATATTAATTCCGCAAACAATTAATTTGATGCTAAAGATGAAGCAAAAGGATAATGTGAGTGAGTGCCTCACTTCTAGTGACGGTGCCGCTTGACTCCATTAGTCTCCATATATCCAGAATCTTTTTCAGGCTAACCGCCATGCTTCCCTGGGAGATAAGCAATGACAATTAGCACATTACAATCAAGGCATTTGGCTGACGCACTTATCCAGATAAACTTACAACTGCGAGATCAGAGTAAAATCTTTTAGTGTGTGTGTGTGTGTGTCAGTCTAGTTTTACATTTCACACACAGGTCAAATACTCCCACCCCAACAAAGTCTTCTGGAGTCTTACTCCAACAAAGTGAATCCTGCAGCTGGGGTTGGCGTCGGTGAGTTTCACAGCTTCACTGAACACGCAGGTGTTCGTACGGCACAAAATGGCAGTCTTCCCCTGCACAGACACTCCCTCTGATCCATTCATCGCAGGGTATGTGCTCTCGTCACAAAACGTACCTGTGGGTGGACAGGTAACATACAGGGAGGAACAACAAACACACACACACACACACACACACACACACAGGCACATGCATAGAAAACAGTCACAATGCGTCGCTGTTTTAAACACTAAACTACGAACACAAAAAAATGTCAACAAGTAGTACCCGGCTGGTTTCCTCCCACTAGAATCTTCTTCTTGATTCCCTTGCACACTCTGAGAATGGTAGCTGCAACGTAGGCGATTTCAGCACCAAACCTAAAACTCTGGAAAGAGGAATTAGCTAATTAGATTGATTACAGTACACAGTTTCACCATCCTGTGTGTGTGAGAGAGAGAGAATGAGCACCTGTGTCAGGTAGTAGATGTGAGTGTGTTCCACCATGTGCAGTGCATTGACCGCCCCCCTGAAGGTGTAGATCTGCTGGTGGGGGTCTCCGACCAGTATCTTCCCACAGGGCGGAGACAGCACGATGTCCAGGATGGCTGGGAAGGAAATGAACCCATTTAGACCCGAGGACGATTCTACAAAATTTCTTCTAAATCCTGACACGTTTTCTGAAAAACCTCATGTTTCTGTATGTCAGTTGTTCTCAAACTACTCCAGGTCAAGATGATATGTAATTATGGAAAAACTAACACACAGTCTGAGGCTACAAGAAGAAAAGATGGAGGACAAATGGTATAAATGGACAATATTTAAGGGTATAGGGGAATGAGAGACAACTGGGAATGCCTGGAAAGATAAAGTAACTTTTTATAAACGCAATGTCGATGCCTGTTGTATTTTTTATTTTTCTGTTTTTTATTTTTTGTACGTCTGTGATGTTATATGTATTGTAAGTTTGTTTTTTCTGTCTTGTAAAACAATAAAAATTTAAGTAAAAAAAAAAAGATGATATGTAATTGGCCGCCGACCCCGTCTGAAAATATGTTGTTCCATGGACCCCCCAGAAGCAAAGATATGAGTTCAAAACGTTCGCTCTGAAAGAATATATATTCAAAGATTTGCGACACATTTTCACGATTAAAAACAAAATAGCAGACCTCATAGTGCGGCATTCAATGCCGTGCTATGAGCTTTTAGATCTGCTATTCTTCAATGGCTAACGTATAACATGATGCTTTAAAACACCAAAAGGGGTTCCCAACCAAAATGGGTGAAAGGCAGAAAGGATGAAAAGGAGGGAGGTGTGTGCGTTGGTACAGCGATGATACCTGGAGTGCAGTCCTGCGCCTCGTCTATGAAGATGACATCGACGGACATGTACTGGGAGAGACATGGATTTTGCAGCTGCCACAGCTTCAGATAACCTGGTGAAAAGACAGTCCCGTTGAAACCGTCAAACCTTTGTTTCATATTTATCCCGCTTAGCGATGAACAAAGCTTGTAACAAATTGCTGCCGACTTACCGTCGTGAGTCATTCTGTAGCCCGCTTGACTCCGATCATTAGGATTTGTCATTTTGTCCCAGATATTCTGCGCATCTTTCACATAGCCCTGAAATTTCACAGAAATTCACAAGCATGACAACCAGTGTCATCTATTTACCACCACTGTCAGTATGTCAAACGTTTGGCAATGTGCTGTGTGTGTGTGTTGCTGATTGGCTGCAGGCCCATCACCAAATGAATGTGCACAGGGGATTTTGGAGAGGGACAGCAGAGATAGACATAACTTCTGACAGGAATGCACTAGAAACTAACTTTTTTTGACATGCTCATATCACATTCTCGCAGAGATATATTTTCGAGTTAATAAAAAAGGAAAAAAATATTTTTTATTTTTATATCAAAGAAAAAGAAAAAGAAAGAACGGTTCAAACCCATTAATTAAGATTCGAGTGCCAACCCTAACGAGCGAACATTCGAACCTTGAATGTTTGGGGACAGCCTTAGTGTGTTGTGGCCGGGAGTAATGTATACATTTGTGAATGTTCTTGCAATGTGTGTCTGTGTAAGCACCCTCAATTTCTCGTTGTCCAGTTCTACTTGGACGCCCTTGTTGTTTTTGCAGGTGGGAGGGACATGGCTGATGTTGATGAATCTGTCCGCTGAGGCCATGTAATGAGTGAGAGTCTGCGTGACAACCTTGCCATTGATGAATCCAGCACGGCCTTCAGGCAGAACATGGCTTGTGGTCAACGCCTTCAGGTCAGAGCCCAGCTTCTTATGGTATCTGGTGTAGGGAGACAGAGACAACATCAACATGACTAGCTGCAGGAAGACAACTTTTCATCCAGTGGACTTAAGATGGTCAGAACATATTTTGTTCACTAGGAATCGAATAGGTGTTTTTTTTTTAAAATAGAAAATACCCTTGCATGTCTCATTTGTGTGGTTATTACAAGTTTTAATTATTTTGACTCGAAGGGACGACAGCAACAGCGGTGTGGCTCAATATCGATGGCGTAGTTATCATTTGTGTCAGTCATGGTCTGTATCTAACCCCTTTTGGTGTTAGCATTATGTTATGCTTTAGCTAGTGAAAAATAGCAGATCTACAAGCTCATAGCACGCCACCGAGTGGCGCGCTACGAGCTTGTAGGTCTGCTATTTTTGAAAAATCGAAGAACGACTGACATACATAGCTTTTTCAGAAAACTGTCAGGATGTAGAAAACATTTTTTGAATCTGATCTCAGGTCAAAATGGGTTAACAATGTGATCCAGCTCCATTACATTCATTTGCAACTAGCCTGGTACAGAAATGAGTCATGCATGTATTCTATGAATGCGTTATGAATTGGATATCATCAGGCCTGTAGATGGAGCTGTGGCCCATGACTTTCTATTGTCACAGGTTTGTGGGTTCAAAGGGTTTTCCTTACAGCTCTGCAGGGAGATAGACATGTAGCCATGTTTGTGAGAGTGTTCTGTATTATACTGCAAGAAAAGAGACATTGGGCTGTATTTTGCGTGTCTTAAGTACCAGGTCTTACTCAGAATAGCCAAATGGAATTGATCACACCTCCAGGTCTTAAGTTAAGTAATAAGACCTGGTACTTAAGACACGCAAAATACTGCCCAAAGAGTCAAAGACAAAGCGTGAGTGTGCTGCTTTCTTGGCGTGACGTTACCGCCACAGTATGCAATGGTTATCACAAATTCCACACCAACTGCATTGCCATAGGAGGCGCGTGAATATAACCTTTGACGAGGCAGGGGACTGGGAGACATTTGCATTAATTTATTCCCACAAAATGGCCTAAAAATGTGTTATTCAGCATCATTTGACCAATGTATTACCAATCTCGTACACACAAAAGCAAGATGCTTATAGTACTGAAAGTGTCTGGGCCTGGGCCGTGGCTCAGCGGTCCAGGCGCCTTGGCTGGTAATAGAGTCTGGCAGTGTGCCGCGGGTTCGAATCCCGATCGAGACAGCCTTTACTGCATGTCACCCCCCCCCCCCCCCATCTCTCTCCCCAATTTCCTGTCTAGGCCCTACCATCTGTCCCTCCATAAAAAATAAAATAAAAGGCGAAAGCCCCAATATAACAAATTTAAAAAAAGTATTGTTTTGGGATATTTTGGAAGGATTGGTTGAGTGGGTCACTGTCTTTTTCGCCCCTATGCATTGCCAAAGCATTAACTGTGAAGAGGCAGGACAGCAAACGATGAACTAAGAAACCTAAATATTATAGGCACTCAAATGTATTGTTCTACAAGTTCTACATGAATACAAGGAAATCTGCAAGCAAACTCTGAGGTGAGGATTAATAAACGTGTGAACAAAAACACCAGTTTTTTTTTAGTCACACAAGCGTGCATTGATATGAAGACTTTTATAGAGAACGATAGATGCAATAAGGAAAGGGATGAGACTTGCATTTTGCCCACGGCACCGTAGGCCATGGAGTGGATGGTCTTGCAGATCACGTTGCTGGGGAAACGACTTTGTGCCTGACTGGCCACAGACTTGTTGAAGGCCACGTAGAGGAACTTCAGGTGTGGTCTTTGTTCGGCATACCTCACCAGGGTGGTCGTCTTCCCAGTACCTAAAACACATGTCGTGACACTTTACCACTAAGTTCGTCGTTCATGCATATCTCTTACTCGATTAAAAGCATTGATAGGACTGCCATCACAGTTTTATGAGTAAATATCTTTAATGACTCATATGCAGAGGGATTGTATGTAGATACAACATGTAGCACCAAAGCTTTGTTCAAACTGACATTGTTCATGAATGAAGTAGAACACATGGCATTACATAGACTCTATGTGATGCCATGTGTTCTATATCATAGAGCGCCGAAGTCCTGGCGTAACTCGCTCATCCCTTCCATTCCCCTGGTTCGCAGAAGTAATAAGCGTTGTGGTCCAAAAATAAACAAACTGTCTCTGCGTTATTGTCGGGGAGGTGTCTCTGTATCGTTTGCAACAGTCAGTCACTCATATATGATACAGTCTGCTTCTAGCGAAAATGTAACTAATTCAGTAGCAGTAACATTAGCGTTTTCTCTCAGTCAGTTGATTCTTAATATCCATACGAGTGAAGCGGCCCGGGGTGACATGTTTATGAGGCGATCTAAAATCCCCCTATGGGGATTATAATGCAAATAAAAAGTACATGAACCTGTGGATTTGCGCCCTCTACCGATATTGACGTCAGACTTCGGTGCTCTATTAGGAACCATATTAACGTGCTCCTACTGGTGAATGGTGCCAGTACCTGCAAAGGCCATGATCTTGACCACTTGGTCGTTCCTGATGTCATGGCTTAGGATCTGATGCTGCTCATGGGTCATGGGAACCTGGGGCCTTAATGGCAGGAAACAATATGGAACACAAGCAAAAAAATCTATTATACAAAGTAAACACAGAATTATACAAAAGTGCAATATGCGATCCTGAACATTAGGATTAATGCAAGATGTGGACCACATTTGTGAGATACACAGCAATCTCTCAACATCTACTGAAAAAACTAAACGCTTAATGTGCACAGCCAGGATGAATCATTCTAGGCAATATGGCGTTCACTACAACCTGCAAAGGTTGTTGTGCAATCCATAAACCTTTCAAATCCATGGAATTAACAAAAGCCATGTATATCAATGTCTTTGCAACCTTACCCGCTGTGATTGATGTAGATTGGAGTGGGCGCATTCTCCATCAGGTGAAGTACATAATAAATATTGTAGTGCAACCTGGAGTAGACATGGGAGAGTGTAAGGGGGAGATATGAAAAAGTATTATTCTAAATAAACCTGAATTCATTTATTTATCATTAGGGAGGCTATTGCTATTGCCCACGATTTAAAATCTCACAATGAATTAACCATAGAGGATCAGTATAACCGTGTAAAGAATTAAATAAAAGCAATTCTCTGCTTGGGTCCAAAAACTAAATTAAGAACTGAAAACGTACAGTACAGCTTACATAGATGTAACAAGTATTATCCAAAGACATATTTTCTTATTTTTTTTTTACTAATCATTGTTATTATTCATTCACACATGCATGATGTGAGGAAAATATAATAAAACCTCTAATTTACAAATGCAATTTTATACATAATAACATTGTGGAATACACATGATAATCGTGAAACTCCTACTCCGGGGACCCCCAGGGGTCCTTGAGGCAGTTCCAGGGGGTCCCCAGCTAAATGATAGTTTGTCTGTAACTCTGAGGGTGTACAAATGGAACCAAATGGACCCGTTAGGGTCCATTTGTACACCCTCAGAGTTAAATTAACATTGATTTACAAATACAAATTGGGGTCTCAGAGATAGAAATGCCATTAATGGTGGTCCTTCAAATGAAAATGGTTGAGAATCACTGCTAGAGCCGTAAAAAATTATGGGGACCCTGGCATATCATTTGAAATGGGGGTCCGCGTGCAAATTAGTGTCAATTTGGGGGTCCTTGACGTGAAAAGGTTTGGGAACCACTGCCTTAAAAATAAGAATCGTACCATCGCCAAGATGTACAGTACACTGTATAGTATACCATGTCTCTCACCTGTTACTGATCCAGATATTGTTCCTATCCAGGGCCAGCAGGAATGTGGCTATCTCACTCAGGAACTCTGTTATGGCACTGTGAGTCATGGTGCCCTGGAGGTGAGACACCAGGGCCTGCACGTCCTTCACCGTTTCACTCAGCAACAAAATCAAAGCCATTGATGCATAAGACCTATTAGGGCCCTAAACATTGAAAAGAAACATTTAGTTTTAGTGAAGTTAAAGTGAGGGAAAGGCGGAATGCAACATGTATACTTTGTTGCACTTCCTTGGCCCATTTTGACTGAAAATACCTGAAACAGTTGTGCGATGACAAATTAGCTTCAACAATGCAATGCTCACATTTTGTGCGATTTCTGGAAATCTGGAGGTGATGCAGGCCTCAGCTTGGGGAAACAGACGATGTCTCTTAATGCACTGCTGAACGTCTTCAGGCCTCACCCTCTCACCAGGCGTATGTTGAGCCATCAAGCTGATGAGTGCATAAAAAAAGACAAACATGAAAATGTATAACTTATTAAAAGGGGTTGGAATTGGAAATACTAAAAGAATATGTTTTTGAATTGTTAACCGATATCTAGGACGGTGTTTGAGATCTAGGCATTACCCCCACTATTGAACTGCCCATTTTATTTTTATACATTAAGAGAATACCAGACTTTTATACAAATACTGTTCACTCGGCTGTTTTCCTTTCACTGTATCAGTATGTGTCTGAGAGCAACGCACCAAGGCAATGGTGGCTGATGTCAGACTGACAATTGGGGGGGGGGGGGTGCAGAGCCATTGAAATATTCTTTCTACGTCCGAGCATAGACATGGTAACGCCCCGCCTGCCTTTGATTGGCCTACCGACACTGCCGACGTCTTGCCTGTCCTCCGAGATGCAAGGCTACTCAGAATGGCAACACGCGTTTTTGAATTTTTGTAGAAGAGGCAAACTAATATTGTTTGTGCCGTTTGCTTTGATTTAATAATTGATTGAACAACTATGATTTGATTTGTTCTAAATTAAAGTGTTAGTGTATTAATATCGTGTATTAATCTAATTATAGTAAACTAATACTAAAAATATATATATTTATTTCCCACCACGGAGTAACCTCGTAGCCTTTGTCCCATCCCATGCTTACTTATCTGCAAAATGAAAACCTCGCGGCAGACTATCCAGCATGTAACCTCGCCTCACCAGGCTTTCCACCACCTCAGAGGAAAGCCTGGTCTCTGTTTCAAAAGTCTGTATGATCCGGTCGGGAGCTCTTCTACAAAAATTTAAGTTACAAGTTACTGTCGCGTGTTGCCATTCTCTTGTACTTGTATTATTTCCCACCACGGAGTACCCTTGCATCTCGGAGCACAGGCAAGACGGGCAGTGTCGGTAGGCCAATCACGGGGCGTTACGATGTCTATGCTCAGACGTAGAAAGAAATCACACGCTATATGGCTCTGGGGGGTGAAGCCAACATTTAGCCCCAAAGTTGGCTACAACACTCAAGAGTTAAATAACACAAGAATTTACTGTGAACATTTGCATGACTTCTTGACTCCAAACTAGTGTGTCTTACAAGACAATAGAGAATTACCTGACCAGTTGACACACACTCTGAGTCTGTTGTCTCTCATTCAAATCTAGAAGTACGCCACTCTCTTCAAGGATTCTCCTGACGGTGGACATTGTATTTTTCTCCCCCATAAGGTACCGGTAGTACTGCTTCTTCAGGGGAGCAAACTGCACACGACAAGACAAAACATACGACAACACATTAAGGGTTTTCACACTTTTCTATGTAGGGCCATACATGGGCAACTGGCAGACCGGGGGCCACATGCATTCTCCACCTCCAGGGAATGTGTGTGTCCTGCAGGTTAATACCGGAATATATTATTGAATTCAGCCGTTACAATTCCAAATATGCAAAGTTGCAAACATGATCCGCTTGAATTACTCCAGGTTATAATATTCTAATGACAATTAAAAATGTATTTTCTTTTTTATGTTGTCCAATGTATTTGCATTTAAGAACTTCATAAAGTTAACTACCTGGTAAAAGGTAAATGCAGGTGAAATTAAATAAAAAGCAGTGGCCTACTTGGAACGAAGCAAGTTGGAAATGCATGCCCCACCCATTTATGTCTGTGTCCTTTTTATGCCCATATATGTTCTTTGTCAGGCATGCCTGGGCTATGAATATGTGGTGTTCCATTGTAACGCTTGAATGCTGGCTCCGAATTCGAATACTAAATTATAATACTTTGAAAGTCTGAATTGTGTCCGTCTCATTATGTTATTAAACTGCGTTACTTATAAGTGCTCTCCAACAGACTTCCATAACATAGTGGTGGTTCCACAAACAGTACACAGACAATAAAGGGGCCAATTGTTTTGACGCTTGCCGTTTGCAGATGACCACAAAAAAAAAAAGAGTAATGAAAAGAAAAATAGAATAGAAAAAAAAAAAATCTGAAATGAAAAAAAGGCCATGATGAAAAACATGAAAGTCAATCTAACTAGCATCTACTGACCTTGGGGTCCTGGATTATGTCGTTCCAGCGGTGGCAGACCAGAACGGCGTGGCGGTACAGGTCCTGGGCGGGGAGGCGGCTCAGAACCTTCCTCAGCACTTCCACTGGCAGATCATCTGCGCAGCCCTGGGGCTCCACCAGATGACAGCTGCTGCCCAGGAGCCCATAGCAGGGGCCAGGGAGTGCCTCCACGTCAATTTGTTCTAGATCGTCTCCTCCTCCTCCTACCTGGCTGCCACTTTCTTGGCTCCAAATGATATCGTCATCGTTAAATTGATCATCAAATTGATCGTCGTCCCACATTTCGGCCGTTATCCCCTCCAAATAGTTGATTTTCTGCTCTTCCTGCACTAATGGCATGGCATTGGCCAAGAGACTGACGTCGTCGTCGTCGTCATCCTCCTCCTCCTCCTCCACTTTTGGCTGCTGTGGGCTGGAACGCATTACTTTCGTCACAGAAAAGAATTCCGTGATTCCTTTCTGTGGACTCTGACTCACTGACGGCACAAAAAGAGAAAAGCAGGAAGAAATCCTTTAACATGCCCAGTGTTAGATCCCAGGACGGGAGGAACCAAAACAAGCAAGACACTAGTGCGCCAGACCAATTAAATGGTGCTTGATGCGGTTTAATTAATCAGAGATGCGCCGTCTAGACGGCATGGGTTTGATGTGATGATAGTCTAAAATAGCTTATGCAAAATTGCTGAAGCTAGTCATGTCATAAAACATTCAGATTTAGCTTTCTGTGATGTGATCGATCCAAGTCAATTACCATGTCTCAGCCTCTTTGTGGGCGTCCTGGGGTGGAGTCCTCCTCTGTTGTTTTGGGCCACATTATTGGGCCGGGTGAGGGCATCGGTGCCCTCTGCACTTCTCCCCAAACGGCCACAATCCTCGGCACTGAGGTGCCTTCTCTTGGCCCTTGCTGAAAAAACAGAGGATGTAGAAAAGCATATGCTGGATCACTCATTCTCATAGTTTGTTGAATTTAGCTTTATAGCTTTCATTTATTAGTTATATATAGCTTATAGATTGCTAATTTGACAAAAACTTTTGGTGTGTACTGTAGAGTAGCAGCAAGCAATTGACACTGACAAGCACATTCATGAAACAAAAAAGTCCTATCTGTATAAAACTGCTTTAAACACATCAATATTGCACCTCTATGGACAGCTTGGGTCATCCTCTTTGTTTCTGTCAAGACTTTGTTAAAAAAAATGATGGACTACTTACTTTCAATAAAACGAGTGCTTCCAAACTCAAACACACATGGCTGCAAAGTTTATTGACAGAAAGTTGCTCATAACTTAACAAGTGGGGGAATTTACTTTTAAAAAGTCTTGACACAGACAAAGAGCAAAAATTTACTTTCCTTACAGCTGCAATATTGGTGAGTTTATAGTTTATGTTTAATGCAATCAGGACGGGAACCCCTGTTGGTGTTTTAAGGATTATGTTATACTTTACCTATTGAAAAATAGCAGATCTACAAGCTTGTAGATCAGCTATTTTTGAAAAATCTTGAAAGAAAATGTGGCGCAAATCTTTGAATATATATTTTCACAGTGAACATTTTTAACTCATATCATTGCTTCTGAGGGGGTCCCTGGAACAACATATTTTTAGATGGGGGTCGGTGGCCAATTACATATAATTTTTGGATCCTTGACATGAAAAACTTTGAAAACCACTGACATAGAAGCTGATTTTTTCTGATTTAGAAGACATTTGTAGAACTAGAATCAGGTCTCAGGTCTAATTGGATTAATGCAATCAGATTGGACATTTCCACCTGAATTATAGACTAAGGGCCGATTTTACCGCTGTTTCGGCGCTGTAGTGCCGAAATGATTTTGGCTCATCAGAAATTTTCAGTAGCACCGAAGAGCCGACTTTAGGACGGTACCCGTGCCCCCCCCCCCCCCCCCCCCTCACTGTAGGCTAGATGTTTTTTCCCCTTTTTACCTCCTCATGATGATTTCCTGTTTTTGGCTATAGAAGTGTATATCTGTACGTCTCTAAAGTAAATGTTATGATGAATTGAACATGGTGGACCCTATTGTAAACAAGTGTAATGCTTTATGGTGTCGTCCACAGTTAACAGTCTTGTACTAAATTGTGCTTGAAATGTACTGTAATTCTCCAAACTGTGAATAAATACTTCAATCAATCAAAGGTTCTATGTTCCCCACTTCTTAGGGTTAGGTCTGGTCCATAGCTCTAATGCGCGCATTAGAGCTATGTTAGTCTCAACTTCCGCCGCTCGCATGAATGCAGACCAGCATCTACTCTTTGGCGTAAATAAAAATAACGTTTTTGCTACTCACCAAAACAAAGGCAAGTTGTGTCATTAGAAAGACTACTTTCCTTAGTGGACGCACTCTGAGCCCCCAACACAAAAATAATATTTTTAGTTACTCCGCTGCGCCCTCTACTGATATTGCCCAGAGAACTGCCTCATAGATAATATTTTTCCTCCGGTGAAAACAAAAAGTACCGTTTATACGTGTGGTGGGGGGCTCAGAGTGCGTCCACTAAGGACACAACCCGCCTTTGTTTTGGTGAGTAGCAAAAACGTTCTTTTTATTTACGCCAAAGAGGAGAGGCTGGTCTGATTTCGATTTGAGATTTAAAGCGGAAAGTCCCATAGCCTTACTGCGCAGGGCAGAATCGTCGAAGCAGTAGAAGGCTTAGCCCCACAAGCAGAACCCAAATGGTACTAAAGTTCTGGCATTTGGTAGACTTTACCCCATTGGGTCCTATTCCACGGTCGGGTGCCACCTGGTACCGAACAGAAATAAACATAAATACGTCGGATACGTCGTTGCGGCGCCGTTTGAGGGCTTCTGTTTGTTTGAGTTATTCTGAATGTGTGAACTAAGTACCTATAAATACCGCTGTGAATTGTCCTGTGCCGCGGAAGCCGTTAAGTATTTTTAATCTATGTTTGATTAAAAATGTCGCTCTTCCTACCTTGTTTATTGACACCTCATTGTACCGCCTATCTGGCTAGCTAGTGGCGCTATAGCTATGACGTTAGCCGGCAAAGCCAACGCCACATCGGGAGGCGGTACAATAAACGGTAAATAAACAAGAATAATCAAAGCGACATTTTTAATCAAACATGGATTAAAAATACTTAACGGCCTCCGCGACACAGGAGATTTTATCAGAGGTATGTAAGGTACTTATAGTTCGCACATTCGTAAGCAAACTCAGGAAAAAACGTGGTAATACCGCGCCGATCGACTAAACGATGAGTTTGTTTATATCCGCGTTCCAACAATCGCATTAGAAAATCTTATCATGACCAGGAACCCTACATAAAGCGACAATCAAATTTCATAAAAGCTTTATGTAGGGTTCCGAGAGGGGCTATAGAAGGCTATGGACCAGAGCTAGGTTAATGTTAGGTTAGGTTTATTGTGGAGCGGAGAACATAGAACCCTGGGGAACGGTTTCCACGAACTTTAAAAGTCAGCTTACCTTTTACAGCGAGTTCCATCCTTGCCAAAACCTCTTAGTGCTGGCTTTGTTGAGTATTACTCTACTGTTAGCCCCTCTCGGAACCCCCTGGGTCAGAAACTTCACTACCATTGGGTTCTGACTCGCGGGGCTACTCTACTGTATGAGAGGGAGATAGAGAGATAGATAGAGACAGATAGACAGAGAGAGAGGGGTGGGAAAAAACTTTAAATGCATGAAAACAAGCACCAACCAAGTTAGCCCCATATGTGCCCTCTCCCTATGCTCATTCTAATCTCGGAGCTACAGAATGAGCGTAGGGAGAGGGCACATATTATGGGGCTACAACCAAGTATGCAGAGTAACTTTACCACGCTGCAAGTATGACTCGAGTCAGTGCTTTTCATTGAACTGCCATCACTGCGATGCCGTTAGCCAAAACGTTAATGATAACCTCACGAAGTCAGTTACGTTTCTTTTTCATAGAACAGTATTTTAAAAACATTTACTAACCTGTTCATTGTTTTCGTCGAAGAATGTGTTTACTTTCTAGTTCGAATGCTATCATGTGCCTTCCGCTTCCGGATTCTTCTACTTTTTCTCTAGGAGTAGACCATAGAGTAGTAGTCTAAGTTTCAAGTACATACCGCCACCTACTGCACCGGAATATTCAGCATGTATCTGAATTGGGGATGTGAATTATCGATGAATGCATTAAATGATGAATTGATAGTTTTGATAAGCGTATCGATCGAATAACCGGTTAGTTGATAAGCAGCGTTTTATTTTATTTTATTTTATTGAGAATCTTAATTTCCCTCAATGTCTAACATAAACATCTACACTTTGCTGATACAGAAAGAATACAAAAGGCATTTTATATTCAGGATTTAGAAGACATCTTGTAGAATCGGCAGCCTCATGTCTTAAAAATGTCTTCTAAATCATGACCGTTTTCTGAAAAACCCTATGTTTCTATGTCAGTGGTTCTCAAACATTTTCATGTCAAGGAAATGTAATTGTCAATGTAATTGGCCACCGACCCCCATCTGAAAATATGTTGTTCCAGGGACCCGGCCCAGAAGCATAGATTTGAGTTAAAAACGTAATAAGGCAGGCTCTTTAAACTTTAAAGGGCTTTGGTTTTCCCGCCCCCTCCCCCCCCCCCCCCCCCCCCCCCCACACACACACACACACACAGACACCTTCTCTAAACTGACGAGTGTTTGTTATGACTCAAACTCCTTCGTGTTTGTTAGTAAAACAGCGAAATAAACAAGTTAAAACGTACCACTTCCACCTCATGGAAGTTGAGGAGAGTTGTCAGTGTTGTCAGGGAGTGGAAACTGCCCAGAGACATGACGGTGACAGCAGGAGGAGAAGTTTAATTATCGTCCTTGGAAAAAAAGGGAGTCCTTTCCCCAAGAGACCAGGTGCGTTAGCTTACCTAGCTACTACCTACAGTTAATTAGCTGATTTAGCATGCATGGTTAATAGAGGTGAATTGTTTGTTTGTGTGTAATGTCATGTCACTAATTATATTTACAAAAAGTAAAATGAAAGAACTAGTCAGGATATAGCCTAAAAGCATTGTTTGTGTGCTGTGCCTGTGAAGTGAATAATATTGTGTTTGTTTGCTGTTAGGCAGAAATATCATATCCCATTTAGGCCTGAAATTTAAAATATATATTTATTTTCTGAAAAACCTCATCTTTCTATATCAGTGGTTTTCAATATTTCATGTCAAGGACCCCAAAAATGATATGTAATATATGCCACCGACCCCCATTGAAAATATGTTGTTCCAGGGACCCCCCAGAAGCAAAAACTGAAACTCTGAAAGAATATATATTCAAAGATTTGAGGCAAATTTTCACTATTTTTTCAAAGATAGCAGACCTACAAGTTCATAGCGCGCTATGAGCTTGTAGATCTGCTTTTTTTTCAATAGCTAAAGTATAGCATAATGTTTAAAACACCAAAAGGGGTTCCCGCCCCAAAATTTCTTAATGCCCTATACTTCTTCATACAAGACTGTTACACTAAAGTATGAGAATAGGCATTTCTACAAGCTATGTGCAAATGTTTTTTTTTACATACTAAACTAACAATAACTGAACAAGCATTTCAACTATAATTATTATTATAAGTCAATGTCAAACAATTTACAGTAATAAAACCATACAATGTAAAAAAAATACTGTGAATGGGTGAATGTAATGCACAATCCTTTTTCTGTTGTTTTATTATTGACGTCTTCTACACTGTATTATATTGTATTGTATTGTATTTGTGAAGCACTTTGGTACAATGAGAGTTGTTTTTAAATGTGCTATATAAATACATTTGATTTGATTTGATTTGATTTGGATAAAGGCGCTATATAAATGCACCATTTACCATTCATGATGTCCGCTCTCCTATATAGCTGTGAATGCTGGACCCTGAAGCCTGCTCTATCGTCCCTGGCCCCACTGTGCTACACCAGAATGCTACGTGCAGTGCTAAACATCAACCAGGATGAACACGTTACCAACATGCATCTGTATGGAGTGATACCGAGGGTGGGTGAGAGAAGATGGCCTCCAGGAGGAGGAGAATGAGGCTGGTCGGTGCCATTGACACTGGGATTAAATGGTAAACGGTGCCATTTATATAGCGCCTTTATCCAAGGCGCTTTACATATGCATTACATTCACACACAAACACACATTCATACACTGATTGCGGCGGAAGCCATGCAAGGTACCAACCTGCACATCAGGAGCAATTTTGCCCAAGGACCTGCTCTACCTCCTGAGCCACAGTCGCCACAGTCGGGATACATATGGAGGATGGAGAGGACTGGAGACCCCGCTGGAGGGCTCATCTGAGGACGAACTAAAAGAGGACTGCTCTATCTCTCTCTATCCATTGGTGGGTTCCAAACTTTGACCCTGCTGGCCGCCATCCCTTCTTCTACAACTGAAGTAGAAGACAGCTCAAGGTACGAACCCTTTTCCCCATCTTTGCTGCTGCTGCTTGTGTTGTAAGCAAATTAAGCTGTGTGTACACTTCAAGCTGTTGCTGTCATTTTAGGGCAATGATTGGGTGGCAATTAATGAAACATGTTCAGTCAGTGACTGTTTGTGTCTCTGGGATTGGATGCTGCAGTCTGTGTTGTGTTGTGTTGTGTTTCTGCTCTGGGATTGGACGCTGCAGTCTGTGTTGTGTCTGCTCTGGGATTGGGTGGATGCTGCAGTCTGTGTTGTGTCTGCTCTGGGATTGGGTGGATGCTGCAGTCTGTGTTGTGCTCTGGGATTGGGTGGATGCTGCAGTCTGTGTTGTGTCTGCTCTGGGATTGGGTGGATGCTGCAGTCTGTGTTGTGCTCTGGGATTGGGTGGATGCTGCAGTCTGTGTTGTGTTTGCCACTGAACAAACTGAGTTGTTGTAACAGAGAATAGTATTATCATGTGGATCTTGGCCACTTCAATTAGCCTTTTAAATTCAAGCTAGAGGTTTTGGGCTTTCACATGACGACAGCCATCATTTAAAAATGAAGACTGATGTTCATCTACACTACAGTTAGTAGATAGTTAGTTATTGTTACTAAGTGTGCGGCTGCTGTGTTGTGGGTGTGTTGAAGATTGTGTGTTGTGACGGCTATTGTTTAATGACTGGCTTGACGGCAAAACTTATCTCTATGTACTGGTCAATTCCTCATGACCCGCCGTGGCCATAATTATTTCTTTCTTTCTTTCTTTTCTTGCTCTCGCTCTCTCTCTGGTTGGTTCATATGACGCTGGCTTGTGTCAACAGCTCTGTCAATGTAGGCCTTTTCTTAAGTCCTGCCAAGCCTCATCCTTCTCTCTCTCTCTCTCTCTCTCTCTGCATGTAGCCTCATCCTTCTGTGTCTGTCTGTCTGTGACCCGACCCGACCCCTGGTATACTGTAGGTCCCTGTAGACTAGAGTGTCTGTGACCCGAACCCTGGTATACTGTAGGTCCCTGTAGAGTAGACAGAGGTTCACATTTCTGGTGTGGTCCGTCCATGTGACACCTAGTTAGTACATTCTTGTGCAGACTGACTCCATCCAGGGCCCTTGTCCTGTGTGTCCATGTCTCGGCCCCATACAGAAGGTACCGTACAGCAGCACTGATGACTGCTGTGTGAGAGAGGGACACTTCCTTTGTCTTGTATGTGTAGGACATGTTAGTGATGCGTGACGCGTGGGTTCATACATGTCCAAGCACCCAATTATGTGTGACAATTAATCATAAACTTATATTTGTAATCGTTACAGCCCTACCATTTGGTGTAAGAGCGTGTGTCCTTATTATGGAGAGAAAGTGTGGGTACCTGAGGAATAAAAAATAGCGGCAATACAAAATGCCATCCTACAATATTTAATACAAAAACAAATTATGTTTCGAAATACATTTTAAACCTGTCCTGCTTTCCTTTTTAAATATGCTTTATTTAAATTATTCATGGAACTCATATTACATGAGTTTGGCAGTACAGTAGTAAGGAATTGCAATACACACACCGAGTGTTGGTATCAGTCTTTCTGTCTTGAGTCCAGGGTTCTGTCTTTTCAGTTCAGTTACTATTTGTATGAAGACCATCTCTCCAGAGATGGCCCTCCTGGTCACTCCTGGTGTTCCAGATCTTATTGACCACAGTGCAAACCACAGCCCAATAAAAGTCTTGTTCCATAGCAGACATGTTTTACATCAAAGACTCCATAAAATACTGCATTATAAGTAACGTTAATGTTAAAAACCGAAACTCATTTACAGGCAATTTGTTTAATTTTATAAGACATGTTCATTTTTCTCTCAGTTCATCATTTTGTTTTTCAGTGTTAAAGCAAAATAAGTGACATTACACTTTAACCCATTTTGTTATACGTTAGCTATTGAAAAATAGCAGATCTACAAGCTCATAGCTTGTAGAACTTGTAGGTCTGCTATTTTTGAAAAATCGTAAAAATGCGGCACAAATCTTTGAATAGGTATATCTTTCAGAACTTTTTTTTTATTTCGACGTCAGGCCTGAATGGGTTAACAATTAACTTAACAGCCCTAATCTGAAATACTTTATTTAATAATAGTTTATGAAGGAAGGTTGCTTAAATCTCCTTCAAATATTCCACAGCATTATGTTCCGGTTCAATCAATGGAACTAATATACTTTATTTATCATCAGTATGACAGTATCACAATGAGTTCTCTAACTCATTTGTCAAGGTTTTAAAGAAAAAAATACCATGACATTTTTTTTGTGGCATTGGCACTAAGCATCCACTAGGCGGTAGCATCCTCTCAATTGTACTCAGTCATTGTGTTGTTGGCCTTTGGTTGTTGTGGCATAAGGTGGTCCTTGACTCCTTACCATAGTAATAATAAGTTACATCACCCAGCAGTGTGCTGCCAGGGCCATGCAGTCATGCAGTGTAGTTGAATGGAATGAAGCCTAGTAGAAACAGGGAATTTGGCACAACAGGAACAAGAGAGGGAGGGGAGATATACACACTACACAGTCTAAAATAGCCAAGCTAGATAAGATTAATTAACAGTCTGAACATGAACTGCACTTTATTTATTTACTGTATTTTAAACCGAATGTTTTGTTACATTAATGTGCCCGTCTAGTAGATGTCATACCACTCCCAATATACTGTAATTATTGTGGCGCTTTTTCTACAGTTGATATTAAACACAAGACAACAAATGTTGTTGTCCTTTTATAATATATATATATATAAAAATTGAATGGTGTTTGGTGTAATATCTTATGACCTACCCTGTATCATTTGTATTCGTTGGTGTAATAACATATTTGACCTACCCATATCATGTATATTTGTATGATGATGCAATCATAAAGAAGTTTGACCTAGGATGTACACTACAGAATGTTGACAGATGCTGTCAAGGATAAATGATGAGACGTATTCACTCATAGATCCATTGTTGATACTGCAGTGATATCTCTATCATTCAGTCATATTCACTGAGACTGTTTGTGAAATGTATGCATACATAAGTGAGAGACTGTTACCTCAGAGATTTAGAGAAGCTAAGTAGGCTACATATGTCAATTTTGTCATATTGAACATATAGCCTATTTTATTTGTTATTCACTCTTGATTTCTACTGTTCTGTTTAGGTTTCACACTCAGTCAATACTGTTCATGATACAATGTCATTACTGTTGACACCTTCATTTCCCCCTGGGGATAAATGAAGGTTTATCTAATTTATCTGTAGGCCTACTTCGATCTCCCCAGATTGACCCAAAGTCCAACCAATTAAACCTCAAGTACTATTTAGTAAACCAATACTTTATTCGACCAGGGTCGGCTCTGTACTTTGTCTGCTTTTTTCCCCACTCCTCTCAACCAAATCCCTTTGCCAAAATTAGCTGATGCACACTCACATCGCAATGCATTGTGAGCTTGCAGATCTACTGAGTTGGGCAATTTTCCACCCAGAACATCTAACAATGGATATCGAGATGAGTTCTGAATAGAACATATTTCTTAATCCATTGGCAACAAAGGGAAACTGTAGGGTGCCATTTCTTTTAGAAAAAAGATTATTTATTTTCCCTTTTGAAAAAAGGATGAAAACTGTTCGAACCATTCAGAAACAATCTGAATGCAAAAGAATCTGAGAGGGGAAATGCCTCTCTTCAGGGCAGGAGACAGAAATAGCATTTGGGACAATTTGGAATCCCACAGGAGGATAAGACCATTGTCTATTTGAAGTGATTGTATCATTTCATTGGAGGACAGCCATAACATTCTGTAGAAGACACATCCCCTTTGGCATTTTGAAGAAAAATATGACAGTAAAGTTAAATTAATTTAAACTTGAAAACACGTTTTGTTTTTTTTAGCTCAAACTACTGCATTTGCTTTGAGCTATCCTTAACTGTTGCGTGTCAAAGTTTAAATTAGCCTTTTAAAGGAGTAGTTCACCCAAACAAATCACTTATTTTCTATCAATTACACACCACATAAATGCATTTTGTTTTGGTCACATTCCTAAGCCAATAATTTGATGCCCAGCTACTGACTGATGAACCGGTTATACATCCATCTTCAACCGCTCATCCGTAGTCGGGTCGCGGGGGCAACAGCTCCACCAGAGCGCTCCAGACTTCCCTCTCCTCCAGAGCAACATTAGTGACTTCCTCCTGGGGGATCCCAAGACGTTCCAAGGCCAGTGAGTCGATGTGTTTCCTCCAACTGCCCCGGGGGACGTGCCTCGAGGACCTCCCTAGGGAGACGCCCGAGAGGCATCCTAACCAGATGCCCGAACCACCTAAGCTGGCTCCTTTCCAGGCGAAGAAGCAGCGACTCTACTCCGAGTCTCTCTCCTGTGACTCAACTTCTCACCCTATGACCTCTCTCACCGTTGACCCGGTCATCAAATTATTGGCTTAGGAATGAGACAAAAACAAAAAAAAACAGCTCCATGAATTCAAGGCATCATGGGGTGTGTGTAATTGATAGAAAATAAGTATTTTTTTGGGGTGAACAACTCCTACTCAGTTCAGACGAATACGCTGCATTGAAAGGCATTGCGCCCGCATCGTCCATCCCCTTCTTCAGCCTGTTTTATACTTTGCCCTGCGACAGTCGTACGACAGAGCATAAGTTATTCCCATCACAGTGATACAGGAGCATAGAGCTACAACTCATTGACCCTCTGTCCAATCAGACATTAAAGGCATGATATTGACATAATCAATTTGTTCAGTTAAGGTAATTAAAAAAGGCATTTCAATTAAATAAGCATCTCCCAGTGAAACAAGTGTTATTATAAAATCCAAAGTGCTCATGTAGCAGGGTAGTCTAATATAATTGCCTTTAGCAAGAGGGATTTTCCCTATGGTTTCCCATGCAGGACACCCGGGTTGGAATCCAGGTGGTCACACAGGTGCCATGTGACCCACACTGGCCGGGTTTCCAGATGGGGACACTGGGTTCACTGAAGAGCTCATCAGATCTCACATCATGTTGCGCTGCATTGACATTTGTAACAGGGGCCTCAGAACACAGTTGGTGAAATGGACACTAATGGAGCATCCTTTACAACAGTGGTTCCCAAACTTTGGGACCCACAAATTGACACTACACATTTTGTACACTCTCTCTCTCTCAGAGTTACTGACCCATAAGGGTCCATTTGGTTCCAAATGATCATTTAGCTGGGGACCCCCTGGAACTTCCTCAAGGACCCCTGGGGTTCCCCAGACCCCACTTTGGGAACCACTGTGCTAATGGAGCAGTGATTAGTGAAGCACATTTGGCATGACAAAACTGCAAATCTATCAAACTAAATGAAAGAGGACACATTTCCCTTTTGAAAACGGACTTAGAGGCAGAAACACCTTTACACAGCCTCACCCACTTGTAATGGGTTGCGGGGGGTGGAAAAATTGAATAGATGCTACACTCTCAGATTTCTTGTAGAGTGTGGTCCTTTGTTCCGTGGCCTCAGTACAGAGATGCAATATACAAATGAGCATTACATTACTATAAAACCATGTTAAAAGGCCTTAGGCTTTCAGTATATAAGATGTGTATAACTGTGACTCCGGTATAATGTAGGCTAGAAGCCGCTAGGGTGCAGTTGGTGGGACAGACATGTACACATGTAAAATGCACACAAAAACAGTTTTGTTTCGTGAGGCTTACACTCATAAATTGTCCACAGTAATAACAAAATTCTAAATGTTCTTCAAATATACACAGTACAGTACGTTGACACAATAAAAATAATGGGCCCTTCCGGTACATGTCACAGCCAGCTGGTACTGTATACGAGGCATACTGTAGGCATATGCGACTTTCTTGAACGATAAATATTTCATTATATTTTTCCTCAAGGCTTGGAGCACAAAGGGCGTAAGTGACCTTTTCAGAATTGAACAGATCTTTTAATTGATTGTAGTTATTTAAAAAAAAAAAAAAACATAAAACATAAATATCTCAAAATAAATTCCTGCTCTGTATAAAAGTATAGATTGCTTTAAAAAAAGAAAAAACGTTTTAATTAAATAATTACAATCAATGAAAAGCTCTCATGTAAAAAAATAAAATCACATACGCCCTTGGCGTTCCATGCCCTCATTATGTTTCCATACACACTACTATCTGCATTTGAGCATAGGAAAATCACTGATCAACACTTCATAAAATGTTTAGTACTTTAGTCAGACATGTGGTGTACCCGCCTAAAAATGGCTCCCATAGGACATGGAATGGTTAAGACTGTATTATGTTCGTCCAGCAGATGGAAAACATGCTCATCATAATGTGCATGAATGAGCTTTAAAATGTTGGCGCAGCAGACTGCGCCACAACAAGACATTGTTTCACAGCTTAACAAGCTTAATATAAAGGACAGCATTTGTTCTAATTTTGTGCTCCTGATAAAAGTGCACTCTTTATTTAAAGCTGCAATCCATAACTGATCTTAATCAATAAAACATAATTTTAACCAATTTGGTAGAGTATACGATACAATTAGCTGCAGTAGTTGGAGGTGGTCTGCCTCCAACTATGTTATGGATTGCAGGTTTAATGCTCTGTATGGTGACACAAAACCAGGAGTGAGAGAAAGCGAGAAAGAGGACTAGTCGAAAATGTCTGTCACGTGCCCGCACCTGTGTGGCACTTTATCTGATTGGTCATTGCTAGGTGACTTAAATGTCACTTTCAATTGTAGTGATGCACTGATGGGGTAGTGTTGCGTCACCATCTGTGGGAGTGAAGCACACCGCCAGCTTTGTAGACAGTGGGCTCCATATTGCGCCACCCTTATGCCTTATCCCTAAACTTATTTGCCTTTTTTTTTTTTTACTATTTTTTAAATCATTTTAAAATAGTTCAACTAGCCGATCTACATCTACACGTTGTGAGCTTGTAGATCAGCCATTTGAACTATTTTAAAAGGTTTTTTTAAATAGTAAAAAATGGCAAATACGTTTAGGGATAAGGGGTAAGCAAGATATAGCCCAGTGTGTTCTGCGATGCAAAGGGCTCTTTCATATTTACATTAAGGTGGGAGGAAAGGAATGAATGCATTTAAAACTGAACAATCAGCATAAACATACAACACACATACACCACACATACACGCACATGACCCGCTTTGGACATACAAAATGCAGAGCCATAAATAAGACATTGGAAACCATTCAGAGAAGGAGAGAGCTGGCATAAAGCTACATGTAAACTCCATAATGTAATTTTCACGATAATATCCATCTTCAGTCGCGGGCGTCTTTATAAAAGATATGATATGAGCGGGGCGGGGTGGGAAAAAAGGCAGGGCTCCGGCGGCGCCTCAGTGCGGGACGAGCAAGCGTTCGAGTGCCGACTGCAAGTGTTCCCAGTTCCTCCACAGCAAGGCCAGCAGGGACGCGCACACGCAGGTGAGCGCCAGGTGCAGCCGGCTCCGCAGCAGCGGCGCGGCGAACTTGGCCACCGTGGAGACGCACACCAGGATGACTGTGACGACGGCCAGCATGACACTGATGCACTTGCCGAGCAGCACCTTGGTGTTCATGTTCTCCAGCTGCTGCACCGTCTGCTGCTGCTGCTGCTGCAGTTCCACTTTGGACACTCGCGTCTGGCACGCCACTAGGGCTTCCTAAACGAAATGTCAGGGGAGTGACTCACAGAGCAGTGCCAGGGGGAATTTCCAATTGCCTCTGTACATAATTGTAGTCAACACTAGTGTTCAGAATACCTATGTCCAGTTCCAGTTCATTTTCCCGTAGCTTTGTTTGATTGGCTGAGCAGCAAATTTGAAGCGGAAACGCACCAAACATGCTGCTCTTAGTCGAAGCTATGGAAAATGTAACTGGAACTGGAACTGGGTATGCCACTTTCTGGAAACCTGAGACTATAGTTATAGCACAGAGCCTATTGTCCAAGTGTGCTGGACCTGGCCTTAAGGCAATAGACAGACACACACACACACACACACACACACACACACACACACACACACACACACACACACACACACACACACACACACACACACACACACACACACACACACACACACACACACACACACACACACACACACACACACACACACACACACACACACACACACACACACACACACACACACACACACCACTGACTGAGAAATAGCTCGCTCAATAGTGGTAAGTTATAAAGGTCTTATGCAAGGCAAGCAGCTGACCTAGCGAGGCATGGCTACATGTATAGACCGATATAATCAAGAACCTGCAGTAGCACTCAGCGTGCTACTGGGTTGTGGTCCCAATTTACTTAGTCTGCAAATAGTTTGGGTGCATACATGCCTGGTTATGGACTAGTTAGAATCGATATTGTGTTATTTGACCAGAAACAAATCACTTTATAAGATTAATATTTGTGGTGCATCATCAGCTTCCATAACATGCTCCTGAGAGTGTGTGTGTGTGTGTGTGTGTGTGTGTGTGTGTGTGTGTGTGTGTGAAAGAAGCCCTCCACACTAGCCCTCTAAAATTACGATGGATTATCTACACCTGTGCTTTTATGAAACATCCAGACCATATTGGTAGATGCTCTTATGAACATGTATTCTATTGCAAGTTTGACCAATTAAAATACTCTAAATACAAGTTTAATATCTAGTATTACTGTTCGGTTAGACTTTTCCAGCCACATGCTTTGATGCCTGATTTACACTTGGTTGCCTGCCATTGTATTGCATTGAAAATAGACGCGTTGTGAGCTTTCAGATGTAGCTATTTTCAGTGTGTGACAGTGGCACGCAACCAAGTATAATCATCCAACTTCCCCCCAGAATAAGGTTACTGGGGTTCAAGTCGTTAAACGGCAAGTAAAAACGTTCTATCCTAATGGAACTCGGAAATGGATATTCGCTCATGTTTTCCTCGTGGCATACTGGATCTTAAAGGGAAAGTTTCACACATTGACGCAGCGTGATATAACATTAATGTTCTACTAATTAACAGTAGATGTCATTCATGGATGAAAAAGTTATTTAGAGGTGTGACCTGAGCCAAAAATGTTTGAGAACCACTGCTTTAAAGAAAGCCAAGAGAAACAAATGTTGACTGTATGGAATCCAAATGACGTTCTCAGTCGTGGCGACTGAGAACTTTAATCCGTGTGTGTGTGTGTGTGTGTGTGTGTGTGTGTGTGTGTGTGTGTGTGTGTGCGTGTGTGTGTACCTGTATATCCCTGGCACTCTCATAAGCCTGGTAGGCCACCTTTTCCTCAATGCTGGCCAACTCCTGCTTGAGATTACACGTCTCATGCTGGTGAAGTTCTGTCAGGTCATTCAATTGGTCCTCCAGTCGCTCATACCTGAACTCACAGGAGCACACACACACGCACACGATTATGACATTGTTTCTGATTCTTCACACACTCTCTCACACCCAGACATGCAAATCTTCGTTCCTACTCTCACCTATGGTCATGAAGTGTGGGTCATGACCGAAAGAATAAGGTCAGGGAATACAAGCGGCGGAAATGAGTTTTCTTGGGTGGCTGGCATCTCCCTTAGAGATAGGGTGAGAAGTTCAGTCACACGAGAGAGACTCGGAGTAGAGTCGCTGCTTCTTCGCCTGGAAAGGAGCCAGCTTAGGTGGTTCGGGCATCTGGTTAGGATGCCTCTCGGGCGTCTCCCTAGGGAGGTCCTCGAGGCACATCGCACTGGGAAGAGACCCCGCGGGGCAGACCAAGGCGCAGTTGGAGGAAACACATCGACTCACTAGCCGTGGAAGTCTCGGGATCCCCCAGGAGGAAGTCACTAATGTTGCCCTGGAGAGGGAAGTCTGGAACACTCTGGTGGAGCTGTTGCCCCCACGACTCGACTATGGATAAGTGGTTGAAGATGGATGGATAGATGGAAAAAGTACTCACATTCTTTACTTAAGTAAACGCATCAATACTTCAATCCCTTTTAGAAGAAAAAGTCCAGAATTCAAAATGTAGTACTCTTTAATAATGCAGAATGTCCCATTTGAAAATAGCAGATCTACAAAGCTTACAATGCATCGCATTGAGTCACATTTTAAGCACACACTCATGCTCGCGTGTGCGCGTGGACGACAAGACAGCGGACTCCAAAAGTGAAAGAAAAGGACGATGCATAATACTGAGTGAGTGGGCGAGTGATTACAGTTTATACACATTGGATGGCAGTCGTCCTTAGTTGACATTATCAACAGTCTGTGTTGTGTGAGGCAGAATATCCTCCATCTGTTTTTACTGCACACAAGTTCATGGAGAGATGACCTCATGAACAGAGAGGTCAGGAAAATACTAATTAGCTACTAATCAAATCCTCGGCTAATTGGGAGTATTAACTCCAACAGCCATAATATAGCTGATTGGGAGTTAATATGATTAACTCCCAATTAGGAGGACTGTAGGTGGTCCTGAGTGTAGATGTGTGCGTGTGTGAGTGTGTGCGCGGGCGCTGCACCTACCTGTATCTCTCTTCCTGCAGTGTTTGTGTGAAGTAAGTGTAGTCTCTTTTGAACTGGACTTTCAGAGTCTCCATGTCGTCCTGCAGCTGTGCCTGCGCCTCCCTGATCTCCCTGACCACCTCCAGCACCTCCCCCAGCCTGCCCTGGGAGTCCAACCGCCCCCCCGTGCCCGTGCCCGTCCCCGAGCCCGAGCCCCCCGCCGGGTTCCCGTTGGAGTCGGCCGACGCCGACGTGCCGGCGCTGGAGCACTCGTCGTCGCTGGGGTACTTGGTCCCCTTGGCCACCGTGTTGGCGCTGCCGCTCAGGGCCCGGGCGGCGCCGCCCTCCGCGTGGAGCCCCCCCGCGCCCGCCGCCTCCATGGAGCTCTTCAGGTGGGCGATGTTGTCCGCGCTGCCGAACTTGTTCTTGATGAGGTTGGCGAACTCCCGGGACTTGTTGAAGAAGTAGGGCGGAGAGAGGGACACGCCGGGCCCGACGGTCTTCACCTTGTCCAGCGCCGTCGGGTGGCGGCCCGTGCCGCTGACGTCTCGCAGGCTGCCCTCCTTGCTGCGCGTCCCGGACAACAGCTCCCTGTGGCCGCCGCCGCCGTCCCTCATTTGGCCGAAGTGGCAGTGGTGCATCCGGCTGCTGCTCTCGCCGTCCTTGGCGCGCCGGTGGTACTGCTCCAGCTTCCGCTGCAGCCGCGCGATGGAGTGGGCCGACTTCTGGTTCTTCTTCTCGAACACCTGCCGGATGCGCACCACCTGCTGCTTGTCGGCGTTGTCCACCAGCTTCAGGTACTCCGCCACGTTCTGGTCGCGCACCGTCTGCTCCACCTTGATCTGCTCCGTCACCTGGTGGCACAGGGACCGGACGAGGATGAGAGGGTGGATCTGGGGATAACCCATTCTGACCTGAGATCAGATTCTAAAAATTGTCTTCTACATCCTGACAGTTTTCTGAAAAAGCTATGTTTCTATGTCAGTCGTTCTTCGATTTTTCAAATATAGCAGATCTACAAGCTTGTAGATCTGCTATTTTTCAATAGCTAAAGCATAGCATAATGCTAACACCAAAAGGGGTTCCCGCCCAAAATGGGAATAATGTGCAACAAATGGATGTGTGTCGACTCGTCAACTGATCTCTGTCAACTGACAGATAGCCCTCATTGTGTTAAGATTTATAACCCCGTTGTTTTGCAGTTGAATATTGCCCAGCCGGCACTTATTGCAACGCCTGTCTGTCCGCCCTGGAAGCAAGTTTCTCCCCCCCCCCCCCCCACCAAGGGGTTTTTCTTGGGAATTGTTCCGTGCCTGATTTAATGTCTAAGGACCGGGGTTATCAATGATTTACTTCCTTTGTTAAATGTGGGCCTGCAAAGCCCTTCGAGACAGTGATTAAGGGCTATTCGTGTAAAGTTAAGTTGAACGTGGGGAAACGTATAATAAACAACGGTATATATGTCGTTTTAATTTAATTCAATGCTTTTGATATATGCCATCATAACTAAGAAGGTACATAAACCATCCTCAACACATTCATGTGTTCCGATGGCCGTGGGGGCAAATACAGTACAGATACCGCATATTGCAGCAATTATGCCATTAAAGCCATGTGATTCGGTGGCTGAAGTGTCATGCGTGTGTGTGTGTGTGTGTGTGCACATGGCTCTGTAGTATAACACCATAAAGACATAAAGGGCCCATAAACGGGCTCTTTATCTCCTCTCCAACCTTGAGGATCTTCTGCTGCATGCTGTCGATGCCGAGCGCCCCCTTGGTGAAGTCCAGGCCGACCCCGCCCTCCCTCGAGCTGTCCACCACATCCAAGTTCGAGTCCGAGCCGCCGCGACGCATCGGCACCGGGACGCTGAGGATGTTGCCGTCAAAGCCACTGCGGTCTGCCTGCGAACACATGCACACACGCGCGCGCGCGCACACACACACACACACACACACACAGTCACACACATGTTAACACTTGAAGAACTCTTAAGACTCTTTAAATAAACTTCTTGAACCAGCAAGTGGCGGTGTGCGGGTCTCTCCTCCTTCCTCATAACACTCTCTATTTTGCAATGAGAAGTCAGGTCATTTTAGGGACAAACTGATTCGTCTGACTAATTTACATCGGCAACATATTATAATTATGTGATAATGATAAAAACAGGAAAGAGACGGAACATCACGTCATGTGTGTGAGCAAGCAGCTGAGATGAGACACAGTAAACTGTCTCTTTAATTGGTGGTGAGTGAAGCAGTCTGAACTCTGAAGGCCAGGGCTTCAAGGCTGACAAATCATTCTCTCTGTATTGAAAATAAATGGACATAAACAAACATAAAAAACATGACCATGTGAAAATGACTTCTGTACCGTTGCCATGGCAACGGAGAAAACAGAAATAATACAAGGCCAAACCTTCAAATGCACACATGGGGGCAAAATTCCAACCGCACAGGCATGGCTCTTCCCTGTTTAAGAAATTACTATTATGCAGCACAGATAACTCCTCTGCTATACTGGAGTAATAGGGGGTATAAGGCTAGACATGGAAGGAGTTAGAGAGGATCAATAATCCATGGATAAGCCATACGTTAACTTATGTGTGGCAAAAGGTAGTGAGATCATATCGTTTAAAAATAATGTTGAAACTTTTCAGATGGTGTGCTTTCGATACAGATTTAGCCCCAAATAGAGGCGACATAAGATTTAAGTCATGGATAGAGAAAGATGTCACAACTTACATGTCATTCATACAAAGAAATGAAATCGATAGTTTCAGATCAATACAGGTCAAACATGGTTTGGAACAGAGTTTTCTGCAGTTGAATCCAAGTTATTTTTCATACCGAAGTCAGCCCTTACAGTCGAGCCAAGTAAATCCATCTCTGAGTTATATAGTGCCATTTCAGATGCTAAAAATGAAAGCACGATGTACATCAAAGAGAGATGGGAATGGGAATTGTACTCTCAGAGGAAGTATGGGGAGGGATCTGGGAGTTCCAATCTACCTCAACCAGTTCTATGGACTGGAGAAAGCATTGTTGGAAAAATATTATTAGATATTTTAAGACCCCGTATCAGGAAAAACACATAGGTGATGATAGGCTAGCTGTGCTGGAGGCAGTGTGGGGCAAAGAAAGTCAACCACTTTCACATTTTCTGGGGGTGCCCCAAGTTGAGGGTGTTTTGGAACAATATTCACAAATCACTGTGTTCAGTATTTAATACTCCAATCCTATTAACTTCACAACCTTGTATCTGTGCCACATTGACTGTCTTAACCAGACGAGAGATACAAATCTACTGCAGGTGCAGCCAGCAAAAAGTCAATAACAAGAAGATGGCTAACCCCAATCACACCCACAATGGACGATTGGCACGGGATAGTCCTGGATATTTTCAAAAAAACTAACATCCTAAGAACTAGACTAGACAAATTCTACCAAATTTGGAACAACTGGATAGTACTACATAATATTGCCCCACTGAGAGCAGACTTTGTGTGATCTCACTGGTCCTAATTGCCTGCTTTATGATCTTTGTAAAAAACAAAAAAAAAATTAAGACACCCTTCCTCTTCTCATGGTCGAAGTCCAAAGCTGTTTTGTTTTTGTTCCCCTCAGCAATAATGTAAATACTTTCGTTTCTTGATTTTTGTAATTTCTTCTTTTTTTTGGCCACTCTCTTCTTTTTCTCCCTCTGAAATGTACACTCTAAACTAAGTGATGTTGCCTTGTTGCCCCTGGTCTTGATGCCATAATGTATTCCATTTGAAGAAAGCGAGGACTATACAGAGACATTGGAGATGGAGGGGGGGGGGGGAGGGAGGGCAAAGGGGTGGGGGAAAAAACCTGTCTTATATCCAAGAGAAATGCTTCCTGTAATGTACTGCTTTTTCCAAATAAAATAAATAAATATATATATATATATTATATATATATATATATATATATATATATATATATATATAAAATATTTGAGTTTGTATTATAGCACTTTAATGGTGCCTGCAGCTTTGTAGTAATGTTGCCTGTAGCGCATGGCAAAGTCAGCATTCCCATGTCTATTACAGTAAATAGTTCTACCTAAGCACACACATTTCATGTTTCAGCTCTTCGTTACAGAAGGACAGAAAACACACGCACACGCGCGTATCCACGCACGCACACACGCACACACACAAACACACACGTGCACGCACAATACATCTGCTAGGAATTGGAGACATGTGGAGATCATGTGCCCGCCTGTTGGCAGTGCACTCACACTCAGCAAATCCATAAACACGGGTATGTGGTCGAGAGTGGGAGAGGAAAAACATATTTACATGCAAGTGTTTACATAGCGTTTCCACACATGCTCAAAGGCACCGACCATATGCCCACACGGGACACGTTATCTGGTCAGTGTTAGTCCTCTGACCCGGGCCTGTATTGAGGCCATGGAGATTATGCTACAGATGGGTGGACACACGTGCAAAACGCATAACACACAAGGATTGCCGTTAAACATTCCGACAAACTCGCACACAGGACGAACTGAATTCCCTCTTTTTTTTAAAGCGGGCTGATCGACGCATCACAACAAGGAATAAAATATGAACATGAACTGAGCTTCTTTTGGAAGGGCAACAACCCATTTATTTACAGTATTATAGCATTGGACTTTTTTTCCACTGCCAGATTTCCTTTGCTTTTTTGCCAGCAGACTATCTGAACATAGAGCATAAGCAAACAGTCCAGTGTTGAATTCGTCGACTAAATGAAGACGAAAATGTTCGTCGACTACCTTTTTTCACTGGCGAAAACTTAATGGAAACTAAATTAAAACTAAGCTATGGTGACTAAAACCAAGAGTAAAGAAAATATACTGACAATTTCGTCAACAAATAAAAACGATCTAAAAACTAACTATGTTAGGAAGGGACTAGTGGACAAGAGATCCAGTATAAGTAATTTTACACTTGGTTGCATCCTGAAAATAGCAGATCTACAAGCTCACAACGCGCCGCGTGTAAAATCAGTCATTACGACAGGCATGAAGGCCCAGCAAAATACATTTTAGTCGACTAAATCAACTGTATATTACTGTATCGACTAAAACTAGAACTAAAACATTTCAAGTGACTAAACATTTCAAGTGACTAAAATGTTACTAAGACTAAATGAAAACTATTCAAAAGACTATGACTAAAACTAAAATCAAATTTTGCTGCCAAAAACAACACTGGTGTGAACCATACAGCTATGCTTATATCACTCTTCATAGCCTGTGGCTACTGGCAAAGTTCCATATTTGCTCCAAAGACCATGCTTTTCTCACACAACACAATCACACAAATGTACACAAATGCGTGACAATTCCCTCTCTAATGTTTGATTAGAGGGATTTTACTGTGTAGGGACCTGGCTACAAGTAGGTGGGGGACACCCTGATATAAAGTAAAATAAATCCTTTATATAAATGTAATCAAATGGGCCCGGTTCCATTTTGTACACTGACATTACAGTGCACACATAAACACACACAGGAAACCACCCAGGGAAATGCCTTCCTTTGCAGGCCCCGGTGTCAAGAGGGACGCTGTTTTGTTTTTCTTTATCGGTCAGTGTATATTTCCACAATGGAACAAAATAATATTTTACCAGTAAGACGCCCTGAGGGCGAGAACTAGCGACCTGAAACAGGTCTGGGAATGAATCTTTTGCTAATTAGTAAGGCCAGGCGAGCCCTCTGGCCAGCCCAGTTAGGGCCCAGGTAGGGCCGGCCCTTAATTTTCGGTCCTGTTGAGAACTCTAGTTTTAACCGGCTGCCGGGCGTGGCTGCGCTAACTTTGGGGCGGACCCGTCTAGAGTTTGAATGGACAGGTATCAGTTAAAAGGGAGACATCGAAGAAGAAGGATGGGTGGGGACTGGGGAGGGATCAACATTTGGGATGTCAGAACTCAGAACAGGTCAGCTCCATATATGGAGGTTTGAGGTCACTGATGTAGAGTTGCTGGCCGGCTCCATATATGCAGATCTCTTGGATAACCATGCATGGAGAAGACTGGATCATCACGATCATCATGATGATCCAGTCTTCTCCATGTATGGTTATCCAAGGTCAGTGTCGTGATCTTCATATATGGAGACGGTGACGGCCATATATGAAGCGTGTCACGAGGCGTGACGGACTGACGACCATATATGGAGCGTTCTTCACGATTCTTCACAAAATGAGATTGCATATTGTAGGTGTCTGAATCTAGATCTCAATCTTTTTTCGATTCATTGTGCAGCACTAGCTTGGGCTACACAGGAGAATGGGAAATATTCATGAATCTCATCCCTCGGTATGAATCACTGATGATCCTGACTCACAGTAGACTGGGGTGGAGCTGAGAGATAATGGCCCATATCACCCTATGAATACATATTAAGGTGGTGATAACGAAATATATGAAACGCATGTGCGTGTCTGCGTGTGAGAGAGTGTGAGAAGAATCAGAATCAACTGTACGTCAAAAGAGTGGGTGAAACAGCTCACAGCAGTGCAGTTACAGAAAGCGTATATAGGGAAAAGGGAAAAGGAGAAAAAGGAAAGGGACACAAAACTGCAATCCCAGGTTTTCAGAAGTTAGTAAGTATGTAGTAGTTGTAGTAGTTGGAGATTAAAGAACTGACCACGTGCAGATTATACTAAACTGTCTCAATTGTTTTAGTTTACACCAGCAAAGCAGATTAACGTGGGCAGATTTAAACTGATCTGTATTTTCGTGTGGCTCGGTATGTCTGTTGTGGGGTCAGGCAATGGGATTGCGAGGTTTCCAGAGGGATTCAGTACATGAGCATGATGAGCCAAGATGTTAACCCATTTAGACCCGAGGACGATTCTACAAATGCCTTCTAAATCATGACAGTTTTCAGAAAAACCCATGTGTCTGTCAGTCGTTCTCAAACTATTTCATGTCAAGGAGCCCCAGAATTATATGTATTTGGCCGCTGACCCCCATCTGAAAATATGTTGTTCCAGGGATCCCCCAGAAGCAAGATTTGAGTTAAAACCGTTCCCTCTGAAAGAATATATATATTCAAAGATATTTCAAAAATAGCTGAACTACAAGCTCATAGCGCGGCACTCGGTGCCGTGCTATGAGCTTGTAGTTCTGCTATTTTTCAATAGCTAAAGTATAACATAATGCTTGAAACACCAAAAGGGGTCCCGCCAAGAATGGGTTAACTAAGCCAATCAGAGAAAGTGACACTTTAATGATGCTCATTCTGTGTGGTGAAGGTGCTCTTTGGTAGCGAACGCAAATGTTCAACAAAGTATATTAAAAACCTTTATTCTGAAGGCTATTTCATTATAGAATTGCATATAAATCTAAAACAGGATACAACCGACGCATAGTGGTGCAAAAGCCTTTCTTCAGGTTGTGACACTAAGCTTGCAAATGTTAAAACTACGATTAAAAATCACACCCGTGTGTGAATCTACACTAATAGCTGAATATAGGAGGAGCTAGCGCCCCTCAAAAACAGGAACATATCAGCTGCATAACTTCCGATACATAATATGTCATCAAAAAAGCCAAATGGTGGTCAATACCTAATTCAGGATCTATTTATAGAACGAAGCAGTGATATGCACCAGGCACAGGCATGCATATTCATTCTCCATCACATGTTGAGACAGGCATAACAAATGAATAGGAAATTCTGCTCGGTTTGACGCACAATGACACAAATGACGTGGTCATTTATCAGCGTGCTTCCAGATGCCCTGGAGAAACGCTGTCTAGACCCAGCATAATCCATCATGCTGTCAAAAGATAGGTACTGTACATGCAGTTTATGAAACACGTCACAGCACCCCAAGTTAGCCATGTGTCTTGTGACACTTAAATCCAATCTCAGATTTCCTCAAAGATGACTATGAAAACACACATCCAAAACCACTCTGTGTAAAGTAGACGAGACTCAAGCTGAAAAAATTGATTTAAAGGAGCATTCAGTGATTTGGGTGATTTGGAAAACCACCCAGTCTGCCCCGGTAACAAAATGTGCACATGCACGCTCTACAGTGGGGGGAAGTGCAACATGCCAACAGCATATGTGCACCAAGGCCCGCCCGCCCCCACTCGATCATGATTGGAGGAAGGCCCCTCTCATCCTGATTGGATGAAGGCTTTGCCACCCGCCACCAAAAATGAAACTAGGGTTTATTGACCCCAGGGGCTCACTACTGGGGACAGGGAGGAACTCCTTATATGGTCAGCACACTCTATAGTAGGGAAGATTATCCCAAAAAAAAGTGGTATTTGAATGAAGTGAAATCACTGAATATACCTTTAAATTAATTTGGTTTTCTAGCTATTTTTGTGTCGCGCCCCCATGTTTATGGGTTGCAAGCAGTGACATAGACTCCGTGGGGGGCGGCGGGGGTCGGGCCCCCATGAAGAATTAGACCTGAATATATTACTCTATGGAATATATTCGCCTCGGTCCGTCCCGTTTGTACCGCGCCAGGTCGCGCCGCGACCGTTCGCGCAATTCTCGACGTCTTTACATTGACTTTGTATGTAATCGCGCCACTCTAACCATCCAAGTCTGAACACACCTTAACACCTCTTTTGTCCTGGCCCGGGGGCAGGGGGGTGGACCGCGTTGCCTGTCCTATTGTGCACATGCAGGTCAGGCATTCAAATGCTAATCTGGTGGCTTGTTTTCACCTGCCAGGTAGGGTATGCAACTATGCATAGTACTGTATGTAGTCTGCAACAGGCAACTTTTTCACAATGAGAAGGAGTAGCACTAGCCAGATGACTCAGTGCAATCATGGCATTTAAACATGCTCTTCTGTTTATAATCGAAACACTGACACCTTTAAAAAGTGTTACAAATAAGTGTTTAGAACCTAAACCGCTTTGGTTTAGTGTGAAACGAAAAAAAAAAAAATCAACCTTTTTTTCCCCCTATTGTGGCATCGCTACCTTTACTTGAGTACTTCTTCCACCACTGGTGATGATGACTACTACACCGGTGGTTTTCACCAGGGAAAATAGCTTTTTCTTTTATGACAGACAGTAGGCTGACAGGAAATGGGGAGAGAGATGGGGGAGTGACATGCAGTAAAGGCTGTCGGGATCGGGAGTCGAACCTGCGGCACACTGCCAGACTGGATTACCAGCCACGGTGCCTGGACCGCTGAGCCACGGCCCAGGCTGGGAAAACTTTTAATCTCTACTCTGGGGCAGAGCGGCAGTCAGCCAGCCAGCCAGCCCCCCTCCACACAGGGCTCCAAAGAAGCAATTGTAAATTTCCAGGAGAATGGCTAGGGAGAAAAACATGCAGACGTCACTCATGCATATATATAGCAGGCACAAAAACAGGAAACTGTTTAGGAGCTGTGATGCAAAGACGGTACAGTAGAGTAGTGCATTAAGTAGGTAGGTATTTTATTCATCCCAGAGGGGAAATTAAGGCATTACTGCAGCAGCTCACTGTCACGTTGACAAGATATCTAATACCATTCCAATAGAAGTTGTACTAAAAAATCCAGTATAATTTAACCAGCCAGCTGATCGATCCAGCATGAGGAGTTGAACAGTATTATAACGGCAGGCAGAAGAGTTCTTGTTTGTACAATTCGGTGACACAAGACTGTGTGTGTGTGTGTGTGTGTGTGTGTGTGTGTGTGTGTGTCCATCTATGAATGGGCTGCCGCTGAATTATTATTATTAGTCTACCGGTATATATCTTTTCGCCCTTTTGGTTGATTTTCATAACCAACCAAAGACACGGTCAAAAAAAAGGGAGGCCAGAAAGAAAATCCTCCTATTCCACACAATCCATCAACACCATCAGTAGTTTGGTCATGTGCAATTAGCCACCCAAACAAATCACGTCACACACAATACTCCACAGACCACCATTTTCAAACCTCATTCAGAGCCAATCTATTCAGGAGAGGGCTTCCGACTGAAAAGACATTGACCTTTCAGATCCTGGACTTCTTGTGTGCCAGACCCGAGGGTGTCTTGTTGGGCAGTCACACCTCCTCTGCCACCACCACCACCATCACACTCGACTCAAGTGGAGCCCCAAGGGAAGGTTGTGTGCAGAGGGTGCTCTGCAGCTATGCTCTCCGTTAGTGTACACCCGTGTCTACATGGACAGAAACGACTCCCAACACCATCATCGAGTTGTAGCCAGGGAGCCACAGGCCCAAAAGCTCAAGGAATAGAGATTAACCTGTGATGATGTCATGACATACTTTTTATTTGTGTTTTTTCTATTCATTGGGTCAGTAAGGTCCACAGAATGAGAGGTCTGGCTCTGCCGGAAATACTGCGAAAAAACGGTATGGCCGTTTTTGTATATCACACCAATGACACCATAGACATCCAATATAAGGCCAAATCTTCCAAATTTCATCATGTGACATGTCAAACTAGGGGGTTTTCATGCTTCTGAATCCATTCCAAGCATTAGTTTTGCACGAAAAACACCCCATGGGCTAAATTTGGCCATAGCCACTTGTGCTGACCTCATCAAATTTGTGATGGCCGTTTTTAGGCCAAGGAGTGTTTTTCGTGCAAAACTAATGCTTGGAGGATTCAGAATCACGAAAACCCCCTAGTTTGACATGTCACATGCTACTTAAAGCATGATGATATTTGAAAAATGTTGCCCAATATTGGTTGTCTATGGTGTGGTATACAAAAATGTCCATAACATTTCGCGATGTTTCCGGCAGAGCAGACCTCTCATTCTGTGGACCTTAATGACCAAGTGAATAGAAAAAAACACAAATAAAAAGTATGTCATGACATCACAGGTCCTCTCTCACATGTTGGTTGACATGGCTCCGCGGCTATTGAGAGACGACACAGTGGTGGTGGTGGCGGGGCCAAGCACAAACGATGACAAGAAGAGGGCGTACCTGGTGGAGGCGGCAGACCTGTCGCTGTGGTGCCAGCCAGGACAACAAGCCTCATCAAAGTCAAGAGATGAACAATCTCTTTTTTTTTTAATCATCTCAAAATGCACTTCATAAATTAAGACAAAAATATTGAACAGGCAACATCAGGCAGACAGAAAAAAACCCAACAACACCACCACCACTACTGGAGAGGGTGAGAAGCTTCAAGTGCCACGGTGCACTGCACAATATCCTCGAATACTTCCAAAGTACACAGACTTGCAGAGCATGCCGCACCAACATTTCACTGTGTGTGGTGTACTTTATTGATCAAAAAAAGAAGCCCTGTTGAATCTTGTCCGTAGAGTCCCGTACTGTACTCTCTGCATGCCCGTGTGGCCAGAAGCAACTCCAACCCACGGCTCTTGAATCTTGTCTTCCACCAAGTCTGTTACACAAAGTCATATTCAGTTACAGGCTAGGGTCAGGGTTTCAAATTCATGAAACAAAAGGCACTCAGAGTAAGATTGCGTATGCAAACTGTGCACTTGAATGAGAGCCACTGACAGCACTAGGCTGAAGCCAAGCCTAGTTTAGGTAAACAGTACACAACCAGATTACTGGCGTCTTTTTTCTCCCCAGCTTCAGCTCATTCATATGCATACACACGGCACATGTTGAGTCATGGTTGGCAAAACACGCAGACACATTTTTTGAGTCATGGGGCAAAGCAGAACAAGTCCGCTGTTGCCCGCGGAGCTTAGCATAACAGTGTCACAGACTGATGCCCGTTTTACTATGCTGTGTTGTCCAATGACAATAGCAGATCTATAGGCCCACAACGTGTCACATCACGATGCATTGTGAGCTCATAGATCTGCCATTTCGGCTGTGTGACACTAGTGTGTGCACCTACGTGTACAGAAGTGTGCCTCACCTGTCTAATCTGCACAGAGCCTTGACACTAGGGTGTGACTGCTCACCAAAAAAGAAAAACTAAAGTGAGAAAATGAAATACATGATTCATGAATAAACATTGGTCAGTGCAGAACCTAGGAATTTGTTAATTGCCTAATTGCACAGCTCTATTCTCACATGTTCCAGTACTAGTATATAATCTGTTGTTGCATATTTCATTTCGCCCTGATGAAGACCTCCCAACTAAGGTTGGGAAGTCAACCTGAAATTAGATAAAGGCTGTTCCTCTTTTTTTTTACCCCTTTAGGATGTTTTGGATAGTGTTGTACAGTCAGGCTCTGTGAGGATCTATAGCACAACATGTAAGATATCTAGAGGCAATACAGTGCAATGGGGTCTGTCTGCAGAAATGCCGTCTGAATACTGCCAGAGGATCATTATTAAGGAGGTGGTTGTAGATGAGTGTACTGTAAACTAGCAGATCAGACAAGGGAAGGAAAAGGCCTTTTTTACTAGAGAGAAAGAACAGAACCAAATTCTGTTATTTTCTTTCTTTTTTTTTTTCTTCCATTGTTATTGGTTAGCTGACTCACCACAAATGTGATCAATGTTGTTCAGATCAGGGGTTGAGGGCAAAAGAAATTGGGACACACAATGCATTCTGTGCTGCTGTGCAAGAGGGAAATGTGACTTTCACCTCAGATAAACTGCCATGCTAGCTCAAAAAAGGAAACGGAGAGACAATGTGAGGCGAGATTTGATTACAACAGCGCAAAGAGGTAATGCAATAGAATTCAGTGGAGTCCAGGACGCTGCTGCTAAAGCGTGGCAGAAATTAACTGTACCGTAGGCTAACGGTGACTAAATCATTCAACACAGCCAGAGAGAGAACCAGAGAGCGCTAGGTGTGGGCGAGGGGGATATTGAGTTGAAATCGACAGCCTGTTAGCACTCCATTTAGTATCTGGGGAGCTCTGCTCGAGCTAAACCACTCCCCGGAGGGCAACAGCTGATAATGAAAACAACTCCTCACATTTACATGAAAGTACACAAACACACACACACACACACACACACACACACACACACACACACACACACACACACACACACACACACACCTCCTCCACACAACTCACAAAAACGCACAAACGATTGAGTACTTAAGCTGTGCTACACGAATCAGAGGGCCCATTACACGTACACAGGTGCAGTGCCAGAGCTCTATTTTATGGGTGGAAAAAAAACATTATAATCCCACTGTCCTCCCCTTACTCTTGTAATCTGAGTTTTAATCTCCTTTTTTTTATGCAGGGCCAATGACCTGATGAAGATCAAATAGATTGAAACGTTTCAATAAAGAACGTCTTTCTTGTACCTGTGGTGTGCTGTGTGGGCTCCATCCAATACCTATGAAATAGAATAATACATTTATTTTGGTCTGGCGATAAATGGATCCTCTTTTAGGAACTCAAGAGAAATCACATGGTAAATGGTCCTGTGTTGCACCGAGCTTGCCTCATTTGGGCTCAGGGGGCTCAGTCTTGTTCCACCATCAGAGATGCTCCATTTTAGGATTTCTCATTTAATCTCAGTGCGGCTATGTCCTTGGACTATGATGCGCACATATGCACAACACTCGCGCACACACTCGCGCACACACTCGCACACACACACACACAGTGTGCATTGACAATGCCGCCATGGTTCAATTTGATTACGATTCACCAGGTAATGATTCGATTTGATTCTACCATGTATCGCAATGCATCACCCTTTTCTATATTACTGCACTATACATGGCAAGTTTCAGTCAGATATACTGAACAGAATATTTTATTTAGAATTATATTATATATATAATATTATATACAGCGTTATATGTTAGGCTCCTATTATCGATTATGTCACGTTGTTGCATCGATGCAGAATCGAGATGCATTGCTGAAACGATTATGTTTGACACCACAAGGGCTTTATTGGCTTGAGAAAACGTATTCATCATTAATCACTTATTGACTCCATTATTCAGGTAAATTCTGTAAAGTTAAAAACCTCTCTGCCTTTAAGAAGGCAGAGGTTTTATTCTGTCATATGTGCACACTTTCCCAAGCCTTTTTATAAAGAGCATGTGTGAGACTTACATGTGATGGGACCGCATGCTTTTCAAGCTGCCCAGATATTTTTGTGAGGGATACACTGGTTTAACAAAACTGAATCCCATTTGTGTGTGAATATGCATGTCCTGTGTGTTCCTGTTCCCAAGTTTGCATCACAATTTGTGCTTCATTCAGGCACCAATTCAATTCACACGGCTTATTATAATAGTCCACAGGCCGTGCAATTCATTTGAATTGAGATGCCGGCATTGAATTCAGAGTTAAGCTGCTTTTTGTCTAGATTAAAAGGAATTATCTTGATAATGTAGGCCTCTGCTCTATGTGAGGATTGAAGAGGAATGAGAATGGAGAGTGATAGGCCATGGGCCAGGTTTATATGGCATGATTTCATGAAAACTAGAGTGATTTGTGCCTGTCATAGGATCGCTGATGGGCGTCTGTGTTAATCCACGCCATTAGCCTACTCACACACACACACACACACACACACACACACACACACACGGTATCTCTGCTGATGTGTCAGTGCAAGTTTATCACTTGAAGCTTAGCACACTCTCCCTCCAAATCCATATGCAGCGGGGAGAGGCGGAAAGAGAGACAGAGAAGGTAGAGGAAAACATTTAGGCTATGTGCCAACATTTGAGACACCCCCAATGTGGAGTTGTTCTTTCAATGAGAAAATCAAATGTGGAAAATTAAAGTAGAATTCCCATGTGTATCTCACAGACTTCAAGTGGCCAGCCTGTGACATCATAGACGACAGTCTATGACATATCTATGATGTATGACTCCATGGTTTCAGCTCTGCGCGCACACACACACTTCAGAGCCATGACATCACGGTGTGTTAGAGACACCACACAACCTTTCGTTTTAAGGAGCCACCTCCTTAATTAAGGTGGGGAGTCGGGACCTTAATTAATAAAATAGTGAAATAAAAAATCACATTTATTCATGGCATGAGTGCACCGAATGGTGCATGGCGGTATAGATAAGGGGCACAAACAGAAGACAGCAGAGAAAAAGAAAAATACGGCGGTTTATCGAAGATAGGCTGAGAGAGAGAGAGAGAGGGGGCAAGAGAGAAAGCAATACAAAGAGGGCTAGAGATTCCACTGGTTGCCCTGACAACAGACGCAAGCTAGCAGAGCTTGGTGTTGGCCCCTACATTGACTGCCATAATAGCCAGTGAAGCGTGTCAGACCCTATGACCATCAGTCACCCACCACCATTCAATACATCTACTCCTCCCATTCATTCCCTTTCACTACAAGCACAACAATGGGCATGGCAAAAGCTCATCAACCTGATTTGGGGGCGATCTGAGATCTGTGTGGACTCGCAAAGGCACCGGTCTAAAATTATGGCCTAGATAAGCTTTTCTTTTTTTTTTATGTTGTTTATTCATTTTTAGTTTTTTTTTTACAAATATAGAAGTAAATTGAGAAATACAAACAGAGTAACGGCCTAGATAAGCTTGAGTCAAAACCTGGACCAGGACTGAAGCATGACTTCAGGCATTTTATTAGGGTTTGGACTGGAGTAGATGGTGTGTTGCTGAGGGTAATATATGTGCTTATCTAAAGGCAAAGGTGAAGACCAGCTTGGTGAAAAGTCCAAAACAGACAGGTGAGAAATTAAGCAATTAATATCGGGGCAATGCTCTGTGGCATGTATAACTAGACGTAATTCACATACAAAATATGAATTATGACTGTGGTAACGGTCTGAAAACACTTTTCTTTTTTGCTTGGGCAGGTGCTCAAGTGAAAAAAGGCACATTGTGCGGTGCGTGGAACCGCCGGCTGCCTAAATAGTGAATGAGCAAACAAACTTTCAAAAATAAAAACTTTCAAAAGGGCACATTGCTGTCCAGAGGGCAAAATGGCAGGTGCTCTAGCACCACACGTGTCTATCTGTGCACGTTCCGCTATTAGAAGCAAGAGGTAGTGGCAGCTCAGAGTGCCTTTCTTCTGCGTGTTGATCTGCATGGTAGTGCTATGGAGATGATATCCAAAGTGCCCTCTTGTTCATCCATCCATCTTCAACCGCTTATCTGTAGTCGGGTCGCGGGGGCAACAGCTCCACCAGAGTGCTCCAGACTTTCCTCTCCAGAGCAACAGTAGTGACTTCCTCCTGGGGGCCCCGAGACGTTCCAAGGCCAGTGAGTCGATGTGTTTCCTCCAACTGCGCCTTGGTCTGCCCCGGGGTCTCGAGGACCTCCCTAGGGAGACCATGGGATGCCTAACCAGATGCCCGAACCACCTAAGCTGGCTCCTTTCCAGGCGAAGAAGCAGCGACTCTACTTTGAGTCTCTCTCCATCGAAGAAAACTCATTTTGGCCACTTGTATTTGCGACATAATTATTTCGATCATCACCCTCACTCTTGTTCATACAGTCCTTTATAAGTTTGCAGACAGTGTCTTCCTCCGTTATAAAGTATTACAACAGTTTCGCCTGTGTGTTTACAGGTGTTTGCGGGTGTTTACGGGTCCGACGGATGCACTCGCGAAGCACAAACGTGCATGCGTGGAAGCTTCCCCCCCACACTAACAGCTTCTGGCAAGGGGAAACACTGCATGAGAGAATATATTTTGTTAGAGTGTATAGTGGTCCATCCCTTTAGTAGCGTTCTAGAGACGTGCGCCAAATTGTCATGGCACATTGGAGCTGTTATGTTGGCCCAACACCTTAGGAACAATACATTGTGTTGTTTTTTCTTTAATGCTAACCTTGCTAAAGGGGAAAAACAACCCATCACCTTTCTCTTATTAATCAAACATGCACAATTGCACATGCACTTTCACAAGCACGCACAGCCGCACACACATACTATCGGGTGGTATTGTCGACAGAGTTAAGTGGGGTAATGGAGAGAAAGAGAAAAGGCTACTTGATGCTTACTGTGTAGACAGTGCACACATGTACACAAAAGCACTCAAACATTACACATAACCACCTCTTGCCTGCACCTATTCTGTAATCTAACCAGACAGTCGCATACAGGAGCAAGCTGACCTTTACATATCATCAATATTGATGAGTAAGAGGGCCCAGTCGAGAAGACCTTCTGCCTGACCTCACTATTTGTCCATGTAAAAGAGAACGCATCTGCAAGTTAATTTATCAATCTGTCTGTCTGAGGGGAGATAGTTCCCGACATGCATTACAAATCTTTCCCTTAAAGTTCCAATGCAGGAACCAGTCAGTCACTGCATTTCATCACGTTGCATCAATGTATGTCCCTCGTGAGTTGTGCGTACTAAGCCGACAGACACCCGGTGTCTTGTTGTCTCTCTATCTCTAGTACATTATCCTATCTAATTAATATAGCAATGCTAATGCTAGGTCTAAGGATAGTAATGTCAGTCCATCAATCACTTATTTAGACAACTATACTGCCTCGCCTCGGAATGCAATGGAATCTGCATGCTCTGCGGTAGAGGAACCCTGATACTGGGGGGTCAGTCACCAATATCAATAGGGTTCATCCAACCTTATACCCTTTAGGCCAAACTTGCCACCTATCTGTCTATATATATATATATATATATATATATCCCATGTCTATGATGCGTTGCAAACATACTTATAATGCATAATAATCTGTTTATAATTATAACACTGTCAAATTATAGTTTTAAGCACTCACAAATTCGTAGAATGCTGTATAACTGATATTCATAGTCTCTAGTCTTAATAGATTTATTATTTTTCTTAAACCAACAAATTGAAACTTTCAAAACATATAAGATTATAATGCAATGACATTATAATGCATAAGTGATTATATAGCAATATGAAATGATTATGTCTGAGAATTAACATGGGATGCATAAGTCTCAATATAAACTTGTTTATAATGTTATGATTTCATTATAGTATAAAGTCAATGGCGAATCGAGTGGCAAAGTAAACTAGGCCTTATAGTTTTGTTTAATTATGTTTTGTTTGATTGAATACTTTATGAACAGTTTGTGTAAAAAAAAAAAGAGAGAGGGAAAAAAAGGATGATAGAACTTGGAAGGAGGATGTAAGCATATTTTAACCACCTATGGATAAAACTAGAAAACCGTAACAGAAAACAGATGGCCAAGGAATGAGGGTACAAGGACAAGGTTTCACATGATGAGGTCTGAGGTTATTATTAGCTACATAATCACATAGGGCTTTGAAAACGGTGTAATAAGGATAATTTCCATGAATATTTATGTCAAGTATCTTCCCTGACACACAAAAACACACAAGAGCCCTGTTCGTCAGGATCATCAAAGATGATGATGATAATGATGATGATGATGATGATGATGATGGATAGATAGCAGAACAAGGAAGATTTTGCAACCGATTTGAGAATCTGCCCTCCGTTTGGACCAAAATGCACAGCATCCCCTTCCGGAAGCCAGGCTTCTTACAACATACATTGAATGGATGGACAGCCAAAAGGTGAGGATTTCGGCCATGGATGCAAGGTGATAGCTTGCCAAAAAACGTCCATTGGTGGTGAATATTGAACAAGGAATGGCAATTATGCCATCACTGTCAATGTAAAATATCTATAGTGTGCGTGTTTTTGAGTGGTGCCACCACTCCAAGGAACAGCAATGTCCGTGTTCACCTATGTGTTGGTTCAATGTGACTACCTATGTGACGTTAATGAGCACCAGTATGACTATGAGTACCAGTAGGGGCGCTGTTGTGCCAGAAACAGAGAGAGAGACACAGTGCTGCACTGTTGCCTGCTAATGAGAGAGAGAGAGAGAGAGAGAGAGAGAGAGAGAGAGAGAGAGAGAGAGAAGGAGAGGGGAGGGGAGTTGCACCACTCAGTTCACACGGGTGATTTTTACATAAGACTGTGCAAAGCTGAACCATAGCAGCCTATGTGAGGCTTTTGTGAGCCCCTAACTCTAACTGGGTCATCATAGGACGGATAATCACCTTTTGAGTCATGTAAGCAACAGTATTGATGTTTCTTTAATAATTGTTGCCATCACTGCTGCTGCGCGTGCCAACTGCCAAGGCAACAACAGGTAGGCTAGGCTATAAACGCAGGAGAAAGGCAAAAAGCGAAGCATTTGCGACTTCAGTCAGTGTTGCAGACAGTGCTGAGTGCTGACAACAAGGGAAATAACGCGCCCCCCTTCTGTGCCATTTGGACTGCATTTATTATAGCTGCCGGTGACAGTTTCTGATGACAGATATGATTAGGATCCGTTCGTGCTATACTGCTAAAGAAACCACGCATGTTTGGACCTGTCTGTCATCAACAAACTGCCTGTTCTTACAAACGCAAAAACGACCAGTTCGACCGCAGAACCTTGGACAAGGATTTTACACGCATTGTTTTATAGCCTGCCCTGGCTGGAAGAGCATGCCGTGATTGAAAACTTTATGCGGAGACTATAGAGAACAGAGAAGTGTGTTCAGCTCTGCAGCAGCCTGCATGAAGTGACAATTAAGACACAGACACAGCCCCGTCGACTCGTCACACGGCATGACGATACAAAATAAATACAATATGTCAATGTCATGATTGATCTTCATTTGCTTGTTAATAATTCGTTACGTGACTTCACAATAGTGTTGGTCAATCGGGCTATATCAGACCATGCAACAACAAAATAAATCAACTTTATCCAGTCGCGCGCAAAGCAGATGCTAAATAGTTTTTGACGACGTGGCCAAAAAGGAGACAGAGTAGCCTACTTAAGTATAGAGGCGCGGATAGAAATGATCCATCGATGATAGCCTTTTGATTGATTGATTGATTTGAAGAATGTATTCACAGTTTGGATGATTACAGTATACAGTTCAAGCACAAGTCAATAACTGTGGAGTGTAGACGAGCATTACACTTTTTTACAATAGGGTCCACCATGCATACCACATACATAGCCAACATGTCACACCTTTGAGGTAGCCTGCCCTACAACATACAGGCTATATTATCTAATTGATCATCAGTGGATGTCATACTTACCATTTCGCCGTTTATTTAATTTCTAGTCTCCCTCTACTTGTGATAAACTTTTTTTCCCCCAACTGCAACACAAGCGCCGTTCATAGTTCCATGGGAGTGTGGGATAAGCAGCAGTTTCACGTTTAAATTGAACACCGACTCGAGCCCCTGCTTTTACATCTGAAGCTGGTCTAACCCTCCGACATAATGGGATGTATCATGTAGGTTAGGCTACATCACAGACAGTTCTTCAGTTCTTATACTTGCCGCTATCAGCGACCGGGGCGGCGACGATAGCTTTCCCTATTCCCTTCTGTCCCTCTCTGTGGAACCCAGGGTGGGTGTCTCACAACAATGTGGGATTTAACCCCGCCCATCACCGTGCTGGACTATGAGGGAGTTTTACTCCGAGGTGGAATATAGAAAGCCAGTCAGTGGTGACGCAATGGTTATGAGGGGAGAGGTAACAGAAGTCAACAACTGGTTTAATAATATACTCACTTTCACTTCTCTCACCCTGTTATCAATTTACTTACAGTTTCCCCAGATTTGTATACAAAATAAGAAGACCCATTCTATTTTTGTTTCAAATAAAGCAGGAGTGTAGCAGGCTGCAGGCGCACTAGTAAAAACAAGAATGACAGTCAGCAGTTGAATAATCTAGAACAATTATATTCTCTTATTAACATATGGTTCTAGAAAGATGGGGGGAAAACACAAAATTAGATGCCTGATCCTCCAGTCCAGGGGTCACCATTCACCAACATGTCCGTACACGGACGTAGCAAAGACTTGGTCATATGTCTGTGGCAAATTATGATGTTCTTATTTTTATCACAACACCCAATTACGGTATGTCAATCTCCAGGTTTTCTTCAGAATATGTATGGCAATTATCTATTATGACACTATGGCACATTAGGAGTCCAACTAGTAGGCTACTAGTGGTCTCAAATGTTTTATTATTTGCAAAGACCTGCAAAAGTGTTCAAATGGAACCAAACACTCTCAGAGTTACAGACCTGTTATTCAGGGCTATCTATTTATTTGTTTCTGGTCATATTATTGTCCACTCATTTTGTATGTCCGTGGCAAAAATAATATGTTGACAAAAATGTCCACCACAAGCCAACATGGTGATGACTACTTGGGTAGTATAGGGCAATATGTAGAACATATCCAAATTTTGAATTGATGTCTGTTAACCTATAATGGTCCAGGCCACAGGGACTGAAGACCATAATGTCTCTCATCATGTCTGACTGTCAATGCTATGGAGTCACCCCATGACATAGATGGGTTGGGGGAGGTGGGGGGCGATCGAGCGACTTCTGCTGGACAGGCAGGAGCATGTGTCATAGCCTAGCTGTGACGCTTCCATCACGCTATAGCACACCCATTGTGTTCGAGTGCATGCCTTTTGTCCGACGGGGCATAGGTCCGATCCATTGGTCCCATCGACTACCTACCCCAAACCCTCAACCTAACCATAACTGCATTTTTCATCTTGTGTTGTGCCTATGACTGTAAACTGCTTGTATCCATTGCCTGCATTTCTGCATCAAGCCGATCATATGTAAAACTTGGTTTTACATTATGAACTCCTGTCTGCTCTTTCCTGCATTTGAAAAACCTGACAATGTCATGAATGATTTACAGTGACAGTCTATATAGCTATAGAGCAGCAGAAAGTAATTAGTTTAGTCAGTGGCTCTGTCATGTGACCATGGCCAGTTGGCAGGTTGTTACACAAGCACATATTAAGTATTCATTCCATCATATCCAGTCCTCCAGTCCCACACCTGACATCTGTCACCACAAATTTAAACACACCACTCATTTCTTTCTCTAACCCCCACCCCCAAAATATATCAGTGGCCATTCAAAATAAAATAAAGGGGTGACTATGCCCAACCGGTGGTCCGGGGACCACCAGTGGTCCTTGGGGGGGTTCCAGCTCCGACTGTTAAAACATCTGCATCATTTAATTTACAAGAAGTCTACAACACAATTAGAGAATGTAGAAGACTTGTTATCTGTTGTCTCTCCTATATGCTACCAACATCAATTTGGAAAGAATTGTGGACAAAATCTTACCCAACGACAACAAAATATTCTTTCGTTTTGGGTCTGAGAGGCTAAACGTTATCAAATGGTGGTCCGAGGCTCAAATACCAAATAAATCCTTGATATGAAAAAGGTTGAAAACCACCGAAATAAAGCAATTTTAGTTAAAGTGCACATAGAGAAAGCAGTGAATGAGTCAGACAGCTGTTAATTGATGTGATGAGAGTGCCTGCTGCTGACATGTTGACACTCTGGGACTCAATGATTTAGCCCACAGGACATAGCACAGTGGAAATGTGAGTGCGCACAGAAAAAGAGCACCATATTGCTGAATTTGAATCTCATCCAGTCTGATTAAATCATATTTCTGTGTGAGTGAGAGAGCCGAGGGTGTTGAGGGAGTTGACACACTACATGTCTACATCAAATCCAGAACAAATCTCCGCTTTGATCAATCCTGATTGCCCAACACATTTCCAGTCCATATTGGTTATTTTATTAATTTGTCAATAACTATGTGTGAGTGTGACTCTCAGAAAGAAAGATGTGTTAGGAGAGCAAGGCAATTCAGAATTAAATGAGCTGGCACTGTTTTTCCTCATTTTTTTTTTTTTTAAACATATGTTTATTGATTTTCTTTACAGTACAAAGAAGTATTTTCAAAACAATTGACATATATTTCCCCCCCTCCCCCCACATCCCCATGGCAGCACAAATACAAACAAAATCTTATCACAAAATGTTTTGACAACAATACATACAGAACAAAAATTAATAAATAATGACAAAACGAAAAATAAAACGAAAATAAAACACATTACATACATCACAGTTCCCTACCCCCACCCCACAGCTGGCTACCCCAGTTAACCACTATACATCCAAAGCCTCTTCAATATCACCTCGCTTAATGAAGTCCAAGAACTTCTCCCATATCTTATAGAATACTGCAGGTTTCTTCCTAATTACATATGTTAATTTCTCATGTGCCAAACTGGTTGTTAAGTTCCTCAGCCAAAAGCCGATCGTAGGGGCATTGACATTCTTCCAACATAGCGCAATTGAGCGTCTGGCCTGTAACAGGCAGAGGTCGGTCATTCTTTTTTCATTACTATTTAGTGTACAATTTAATGGATAAATACTGAGTATACATAATTTAGGACACAGAGGAACTGGACCTGACGTAATCTGAGAGACATAATGGACCACGGACCTCCAAAATGTTTTAATCTCCTCACATTCCCATAAGCAGTGGAACAGTGTTGTTTTTCCTCATTTAATTGATCTGGCAAAGAAAGGCTATGTGCTTGCAGAGTGTGTCTTCAGGCTTCTGCACAGTGCACACATCATTAATGGGAGCTGCAGCTCATTACTTGTCGAGTTGTAGCTACGCAGCAGCATCATGTTTGAAGTAAAGCCTGCCTCTGCCTGCATTGATCCACTTTAAAAATAAATAACACCCCATGGTCAAATACATCCGATATCTGAACTGTAGTGCACACACATACATTATTTACATGTGATGTCACCAGATCAGAAGAATGCCGTTATCCAAGAAAAGCAGAGATGCCATACATTTGAGTTCAATACAATGAGCGTAGTCTCAGAATAGAGCAGGGAGAACGAAGGCCCTGTATTTTATAAATGTTTGCATCATGAAATAAAGCATTTGCAAGTACCGGTATGTATGCAATGTACGATGATAAGCACAAGACGCCATTGTTCCTCCTTCCCACCAGTAATGTTTGTGTTCATCCTGAATGCTTCCTGTGCCACTTCCTGACTCTCTCCAAGCTGTGAACGCAAACTGACCTCAACCATTGCCACATGCTTTCGGAACACTGGTGCTGGTATGGAATGTTTAGGCGGAGGGTGTGTAATGTTGTTTTAGATGACATGTGGTGCAATTATATATAGCGCTTTTATCCAAGGCGCTTTACAATGATCGTGCATTGCATTCATCCACACGCACATTCATACACCGATGGGGAGAGGACCATGCAAGGCACCAACATGCTCACTGGGAGCAATTAGGCGTTCGATGTCGTGCTCAAGGAAACCAATTCTGGGGCAACCCGGGATCAACCTCCTGAGCCACTGCCGCCCTTATTATTAGTCAAACAGGTTCCCAGAACTTCCCACTGGATTCCTCGAAACTGTGTATTGTTGTATATCGTAACGTGACTTCCATGCAAAAAAAACGACTGACTTCAGTGGTGGGGTGGGGGGTATTGTGCACGTGTGTGTCTGAGAGAGAGAAAGAGAGCACGAGGAACAGAGAAAGACGACAGGCACACAAGTCATCGTAATTAGGCCCTTCCATTACTTTGTCGTTGACCCAGACAGGAAGTGACCTCTCATCAGGGCATTGTCTGTTCAGATTGTGTCTTCCTCATTTCCTTGTTCCTTTACAACATGTTCCTACTCAGACACACACCACTTTAATTAAAATCAGTATAGCGTGTGCGTTACTGGCTGTGGTGCCCAGCTGTAAGTACGACTCTTAGGCTGATCTCAAGGGGGAGACAAGACAGGAACCAATATCTCCGAAAATAAGAGGATGATAACACAATTATCAGATAATCAAATCAGGGATATTTAATGTTTCATCGTGGAGGGATGTGCGTGTCTTGAATCAGATAGAATATTATCTTGGATAACAGAGACAACTATCAGATTGTGTTATACGTTCTTTCTTTTATTTTATTGGGATACATGATAGGTGCATTAAATATTCAGAAGTCGGATGGAATCTGAACACTGAATCCATACCCTAACCACACAAAACCCATGTCAAAACTTAACCATACGGACACACTGCCTAACCTTAACTCACCTGAATCAATTTAAAAGTCAAACCCACACCCAAACATATAACCACACTAAGAGACTATTTTGCGTGTCTTAAGTACCAGGTCTTTTTCCCTAACTTGAGTAAACTAAAGACCTGGAGGCGTGATCAATGCCATTTGGCTATTCTGAGTGGCCAAAGAGCATTGATCACGCCTCCAGGTATTTAGTTTACTCAAGTTAGGGAATAAGACCTGGTACTTAAGACTACAACCCTGTATGACTCATGATACAGGTACAAGCTAGCCTGGCTACGCGAGAGTCATCTGCCTTTGCAATGTATATCGCGGTACAAGCAGTGAAATGTTGGTGGGAGATATTCCACAGAGACTTCTAACACAATATTATACAATATAACTTTATAAGAAGATGAAGTGATACTGGATAAGAAGTATCGTAATGTTACTGGATGTAATATAATGAAGCAGTAAGCATATATGTATATCTAACACTACAGCAGTCAAATTTGACAACAAGCAGAAGTTGTCTATTAAGCTGTCATGCCATGTAAGTAAGTAAGTATGTAAGTAAGTAAGTACATTTTATTTATAGAGCACCTTTCGAAACAATGTTACAAAGTGCTGTACAACAAGGTAAAACAAACAAACAAACAAACAAACAAACAAACATGAAACAAACAATAGAAGGTAAAACATTAAAATGCAAATAAATCAAGTAAAAATATATCATAAAATAAAGTGCTGACGAAATAAATGTAAATGTACATTGTGCAAGTAATACTTTGAGGATTCTTACATTATTATTGTTAAATCTTTTGACCATGTCTCCAAACTGAGGGCTCTGACCCTAGGAAATAACTCTTTCCCAGCAGTGAGCCCTGATCTATAAAACATCTTTCCATTTAACATCAAATAATTATGCCCTACTAAAGCACACAATGTTGTGTGTCCTGCAGGGACAGCAGAGCTTTGTTTTTCCAAAGGTCGCTTTTTTATGTACCTGTGCACAGGATGTAACGATAAATACAAATTTTAACCATCTAAGGGTCCCCCTACTGTCCCCCTGTAGGTGGTTGGGAACCCATTCGGTAAAAAGAAGAACATCTAATTTGAGAGATTAAAGTGGTAGAGATTATTCAGCCATTGGAAGTTTTGAAACCACCACTCTCTTATGTCATTTGATTGGTTCACATCATGGTTATAGCTAAGACGTTGGTTCAGGTTAGGCAGTGTTAAGACCCGAACTGTCTGAATTGGGACAGAGCCAATACTCTACCACTGTGCATCCTGTTGGCCGTTTCTCAATGACTAGTGCACAGAGTCAGACGTTGTGGCGGATTGTCTTATATTTTATTGCATAAGCCCCCAGAATGGTGCAGTCCAAAACACTTCCCCTCTCATCTCACTCTAATCCTCTTCTCTCTTGAGCTTGTGTCTATTCTGCCTGTAAATCACACTCCTTCCTTTCCCCACAAATTATTATATTACAAGTGATTGCTTGTGCCAGCTATCATATCCTTGCCTATGTCATTCATCTTCCACTCCTGTCATTTTAATTAAAAGACTTCCCACATCTCCTCTCGGCTCATATTCGGAATCTCTGAATTCCCCATATCTTTTATCAAGTTTAGGCCTTAAGGCTTAAGTAATTATAGTGGCCGAATAAAAATATTAAATTATATTAATTAAACAGATCAAGGCAGGAAAGAAGACTGTTTGAGCACATTTGCCACAAAACCAAAAGATAGTTGTGAGTAGGGCAACAAAATCGTCAGCTACAGCCCTGCTCAACACATTCAGAGGACACCACACCACTGGACAACATCAATACCATACAGCCAAAATTACACCATAACTTAAAGCAGAACAGTGTTCTTCCCGTGTTTTAATAAGGCAAGGATCTTTCAGCTGGACAGCAGAGATCCAGAAGGGGTAGAAAGCTTTCCCCACACTCGCGTCTCTCTCTTAATTCCCTCATGATCACTACATGGCTAAATAAATGTTCCCCTCTCCCGTTTCTACATAACCCCACCCACCCCTCTCTCTTTTACGGCTCAACATAATTTATTTTTGTGTGGGGTAAAGAGACCCACACAACCTCAGGTTCCCCCTCCCTAAATCCATCAGTGTCTTTTGTCAGTGCCCAGCAGGGGAACTAAATCAGGGACACATGAATGGGCACACTGGACATGAATAGTGGTGGTTCGGTTCTATGGGGCACTGGTGGTAAATGTACAGTCTGGTGGGAGATAGATATATGAAATTCTGCGGAGGTGTTAATCACTAACGTCACAACAGCGTGAGTTCTTCGGTACATGGATTATACAACCGTCCGACAGGGATATTGACCAATGTTTGTACTGTTTATTAGTTTGTGCCCTGCCTTGCCTACACAAGTCTTGCCACTTTATTACAGCGGTCTGAGACGATGAAACTGACTGAGTTGTTTGTCAGTGTTCGTGTTCAACTTCAAACATGAGAAACATACACCGTGTGGGTGTTTGTTTTGTAACCAACACATCAAGGATCATACAAGTACGGTACACATCAGAAGATTTAATTCCCAATTACCCAAGTTTATGGATGAACGTGGTTCCAGAGAAGGATGCTGTGATCCTATGCCAGCTCCAGGTGCCTTTTGAAATAATGATCTAAAGGGTCACTTTGTCAAAGAGTGCTGGTGGGGGTCAGTACTGGGACACCCATACGGTCACCTTCCTCTTTCATCTCTGCATGCGCTCCCAGCCTCTCACGTCACAGCCCAAAACACCAAGCTCGTGGCATTTCAGCTCCTTTGTCCTCTGTGGTCAGAGGTCTATTCTGAGAAAAATATGACAACTATGGAGATATGAGGGGCTAGAGAGGGATGAAGTTACAGGGAGAGAGTTGAAGTTGTGACATTAAAGCAAGAGAGAGAGTATAACACATCTGTCTGAGAGTGACGCATCCTTGGCTGCTCTGACATCATCATCACGACCTGATTCACACGTCAATGCAGCAAAAGGAACAAAGCTCACTGCAGAGGTTGACACTAACAGTTGTCCAACTGCCCGCGGCGAGTAAATAAAACATTCGGGAAAGTGGAGCTTGATTTCAGGTTGCCCGACAGGCAAGTGCATCATTAAATATAATTGACTATTCATGAAGAACAATGCTACCTTTTTACAACTAGCAGTTGCACTCATTCTGTTTTTCAAAGTGACTGTCGCCACTCAGCAGTTATCACTTGGATTTAGCATTAAGAATTTACTTTTCGGGCAAGTGCCTCTGAGACCTTAATGTCTGTCAACCCCTGCACCAGATGGAGAGAGAGTTCATTTAATGTAGTGTAATTTCCATTTACACGGCAAATGACTCATACTTCATCAAGTATGGAGTGCATAATTGAAGTAGCATTATCGGCGCAGAAATCAAATTCCATGTCGTGATTCATGAAATGTAAATAGAGATCGTGAGTGAGAGGTATACATCCAATAATAGCCATCACGACACTGACCTTATCCCCCCACGTTCTTCCTCTTCGATGTCTCCCTTTTGACTGATACCTGTCCATTCAAAGTCTAGACGAACCTGCCCCAAAGTTATTAGTGCAGCCGCCGCGCCCGGCAGCAGGCGAAAACTAGAGTTCTCAACAGGCCCGAACATTAGGGCCCGGCTGGCCCTACCTGGGCCCTCATCAAACCCTGTACACTGAAGACACTGCCCCTGCTGCCACCCTTAAGCCCTAACCACACCAGAGGGTCTCCATGCAACTCCTTGTAACATGCAACTACTTGCAACCATTATTCCCAATGGCAGTTGCAAGGACTTGCATTGGTGTGGTTTGCTTTGTTGCGAGTTGTTGCAAGGAGTTGCAGCTTGTGTAATTAGAATTTTTGACAGGGCCAATTACCAGTTTTGCCGACTTGCTAACAGGGGACCATTTAAAACAAAGGCGGCTTGCAGGGGTTGGTGTGATTTTGGACACGTTGGCTTACTACAAGAGACATTTGCATGCACAGGGGTGAGGGGCTGCAAATGTCACTCCGAGCCGAGGTGAGGTGGAAAGTCTGGCTAGTCGCGACACGAGGTTACTGCCAAATATGTAGGCTATCTTTTGTTGTTTTTGTTGTTTTTTTCATCTCCGTCTTTCAGAAGCTAGACTGGGCAAGATCTCAATTGACTGGGCCTCAATTAACTAATCTTCATAATAGGTAGTTAACAGGTTGACGTGTGTGTTAATATGGGTATTAGGCATGCATATGCGTGTACTGTATGTGTGTATCCAATCCATTCCACTTAATTTAACGAGCACATTTAAGTGCTGCATACTCAGAGCAAAACAAACACTAGACGGAGGACGACGACGAAGTGAGAGCGTGTTTGTTTAAAGTGCTCTAAACAAACTTTAGAAATTCCATAGACCTGACACATTAAGTCACGTGGGGTTCTGTTTTTTCATTAAAAGTCAATAGACTTGGCTGCCACATGTCACATGTGGTTTTTTTAACATCATTAAAAGTCCATAGATTTAGCCGCCATATGACGTAATTTCCGAAAGCCAAGGTAGCCAAGGAGTAGACATGAGTTTTCACAAACATTCAAATCTTAAACTGAATGCTGTAAGTTACCCTTGCCTGTCATATAACTCTGTTATGCATAAACACCTGCCTAAAAGTGATAGGAAATGCCATGCTTTAAAAAAAAGAAATCACACCCGTGTGAAATGTGGGGCACTCTTGTCATTGTACATCAATTTATGTTAGCGGGCATTTGACATTGCAACATAAGGTACATAAGGTCCCTTATTGGCTAGCGCCCCTTAAAAATCAAACCGAGGGGGAAGTGGCAATCACAGTGACTGCAATTAGAACCAACTGTCAGGTTCCCATGGTAACAAATTACCAGTGGCACAAGTAGGAAAAGGAAAGGTGAATTGGCTGCTGACGTGTGCGAGAGGCATCCGCACAATGCAAACGAGCACATGCACTCGGTAATTTTTTTATCAGGTACTGTATACAACTTTCCATTCACAAAGCAAATTACTCGTACTTGTATATTGAAGAAGTAGCATTCTCGGGGTGTGGGGGGAGTCAGATCCCGTATTGTGAAATGTACATAAAACATAAGAGAGTGTGAGAGGAGGTATCTAATAAATAGACTATTCTTCCTTCTGACTAGCAGTGCTAGGGGGTGAAGCAAGGAGATGAGACTATAAAGTAAATTGAACAAACACGCTTATTTTTCCCACTTTCAAAACGGACCAGCTGCAGACAGACAAGGTTATATGCTAAATATACTGTATAATACACACACACACACACACACACACACACACACACACACACACACACACACACACACACACACACACACACACACACACACACACACTTCATTAATCTTGAGGGTTGACTGAGAACAAATACTTAACATACTTGGATCACTGTTATTTAGACATCCCCCCCTCCCACACACACACATACTTTTAGACAGAAGGATAATACAGTACACCTCCTGATTCTAATTACAACGTACACACACACTGTCTCATTTCAAACCTACAATTAAGGTTTTCAATGGAATTGGCCATAATGGGTAGTTAACACGTCAACATGTTGACGCGTCGTAAAATGTGCATGAGTGTGCATGTGAATGCATACGCAGGCGCTTTTGTGTACAACAAATTGAGCCATTTGCCCGTGACATAAAACATTTGGGAGAGAAATGGAAACGAAATGGAAGGTTGTTTTTACAGTGACTGCCGACACGTGCACTGTACACGGTATACGCACGGCGGGTAACGTGCGCACATGGACAATTAGACAGAGAGAGAAACGGAATGAATGTAGAAAAACCACTCTCTCTCTCTCTAGTCTCTAATGGTGTGGGGCGGGAGGGGCTGTGGTCCAGCTAGGGTCAGGGATCATCATCATCAATGCCGGGGAATCCTACACACCGGGGAGCACACACAGGTTTCCAAGTCTAATTGGGAGCGATGGAGCGAGACGGAGGTCGCTGTGACAGCAGATTGTGTATCGCCCGGCCAGAGCGTAGAGCAGTGGACCCCTGGGGGTCCCCGGACCCCACTTTGGGACGTAGAGCAGCTGCTCCACTGGGCCTGTTGGGGAAGGATCTGGGAAGGCCAGCGTTGACCTCATTAATACTGTAAGGTCACGAGGCTCCCACACTGTGATGCTCCAACACTGGTTTCAGTCCAAGAAGACCCAAAAGAGAAATTAGACGCGGTTCTGCCAGACATAGCCATCTAATAGAAGAGTTACGATATTGAGGGGGCGGAAACCGAGCGCTCGAGCGGCGCTGTTCATGGAAATACATTGTTTTCAACGAGGGCGGCACAAATAAGAGCTTTTGTGCAAACATGACAACTGTTTTAAAGTATTGTTCAGTAACAACTAAAGTCTCTTTAATGTTTATATTGTACTATTAATACAAAACAATCTAAAATAAAGGCATTTCTGCCTACTTCCAGTTGGTTGTCCCCATTCTCAATAGAATAGAAGTCTATGTAGGAGAGCCGCCATTGGACTGGCCCCATGAAGTGAACGCAGTTTGCGTAACTGTCTATATCTAAGGCTCCGTTGCCGTGGAAGCCAAACTAGTGAAAATAGCAGATCTACAAGCTCACAACGTGTCTTGTAGATCTTGCTATTTTCACTTCTTCTTAAACATTTGTTTTCTAATTTATGGAATTTTTTAGATTTTTCTTTTATTTATTCATGGGATTACTTAATAATTAGAATTAATAATTCAAAACAAAATGTAGGAAGGAAACAAATAAATAAATAAAAGGGACCCATAAAAATGGTGTCCGTGACCCACAAATGGGTTTTTGGCAACCAGTGCTCTATCCACAAGTCTCAGACACAAAGATACATTATCTATTCATTCTACAAAGCAGCAGCACACTAATACAAGCACACAAACCGCCGTAGAAATGTTGACACATCAAAGCCCAATTCATCACAGAAATGAAATGATGACGCCACGTCGCAAGCTTGAATATCAGTCACATTCGACATGCAACACATCTCTGTAGGACGAATAAGGCTTTACAGCCATGATTTCATTATGTTCAAAGTTATTACCACTATTATGGGACACAGTATAATACAGTTATGCTTTACGCCATGATGTCCTCAAAGATACCAACACTATTATGGGATAAACAGACTGTATAGGAACAGGGTAAAGGAAAACAATGCAAAGCTCGAGGCGTGCGATTTATATTATCTAAGACGCCACACTGGTTATCATAGGTTATCACAGCCACAGGTAGACTATATAAATACATCTAAATGTACATCCTTTGTATTAAGTGAGTGAATACACCTCCAGGTTCAGTATTGGCACAAAAGCTGCAAGCAAAGAAGGGAGACTGTGTAAGTCTGCTTTCCTTCAGATATAACACTGATATACGGTATATAATTATGCTCCATTCATTCGGCTATTTTCTGGGTTGTGCGGCCGGGCTATTAAGGTTATTTTATCAGGTCAGGCCATTTTCCAATACACCACTGAGAATGGTTAATAACTGGTTTGGCTCCCTTTGTCTGGGCATGGTTTACCATTCAGGGTGGGAACCCCTTTTGGTGTTTTAAGCATTATGTTACACACGCCATTGAAAAATAGCAGATCTACAAGCTCATAGTGCGGAACCGAATGCCACGACAAATCCTTGATATAAAGTGGGGTCCGGGGACACCCAGGGGTCCTTGAGGGAGTTCCAGGTGGTCCCCAGCTAAATGATAGTTTGGAACCAAATGGACCCTTATGGGTCTGTAACTCTGAGAGTGTACAAACTGAACCATTTGTACACTCTCAGAGTTAAAGGAGCATTCAGTGATTTGGGTGATTTGGAAAGAAAACCCCGGTCCGCCCCGGTAACAAGATGTGCACATGCACGCACTACAGTGGGGGGACACGCGACAGGCCAACAGTACGCACACCAAGGCACCCCCCACTCGATCATGATTGGTGGAAGGCCCCTCTCTATCCTGATTGGATGAAGGCTGGGCCACCTAGCCAAAAACGAAACCTACGTCCTTTTTGTCCACAGGGGTTTAACTGGGGACAGGTAGGTAAGGAACTATACTTATATGGTCAGCACACTCTACAGTAGGGAGGATTATCACCGAATATCTGAATATACCTTTAAATTAACATTGATTTACAATATAAATTGGGGTCAATTTGGGGGTCCTTGACGTGAAAAGGTTTGGGAACCAGAACCACTGAATTACACAAAAACATGCAGACATATGGGGAGTGAGACACAAAGACACACAAACACATCCAGGTATGCGCACGCACGCACACACACACACACACACACACACACACACACACACACACACACACACACACACACACACACACACACACACACACACACACACACACACACACACACACACACACACACACACACACACACACACACACACACACACACACACACACACACACACACACACACACACACAGTGCTCTGCAGGAAGAAGATGATAGAATAGTCTATGCACAGTCAGAAGGGATATTACATGGCTGTGACACTGATGGATATACTGTGCGAGGACAGACAGAGACTCTAATCAGGCCATCTGGCACCCGCAGTCTGATAAAGCAAACCTCACTAACATTCTTTTCTGAAACAAAGAGATAAGAAAAAGGAACTCGTGAGTCGTGAGCCGTCAGTAACGGGTGTGCTTGATCTATACGGTTTATTATAATTACATTCTTTTAGACATTACGTAAGCAGTGAGGTCAAATGACACACACACAAACACACACACACACACACACACACACACACACACACACACACACACCCCACTCGGGCATGGTGCAACACGTTTGAAACTGCAATTGACTGTCAAATATCACAACCCTTCCCTGTTCTGGTAAGCTGCTGCTGCAGTTACTGTATGATGTATCAGCATGTCTGTATACATGTGTATACCAAAACAACATCTCTGATATGCTATGGTTATACATCCTATCCATCTGAAGGAATTCCTTTCAGCCCTCATCGTCCATATACTAATATATTTTATCTTTTAATCCAGTCAACAATCTTATGTTCAGGATGCCATGTCCTTACAACATTGTCATGAGACAGTTCCTGGCATGAGAAAAGGGTAAGGCAACTCGACTGGCAGGAAAGGTGGCTCTTCCTATCTCTCCGAAATAAACAACTCGTGACATGTGACCACCAGGTCAAAGTCTGCACATGAGCAGAAGTTAAGGTGCAGAAGTATATGATGCTGATTGCATGTAACTCTTCTAGGCAATAACCATGTCTTCGTGTCATTCCCCCAAAAAGAGAGCAAAAAGGGCTGCTGCATATATATATAAACAGAATGATTTAGACCAGTGGTCTTCAACCAGTGGTCCAGGGACCACCAGTGGGCTTTGAGGGGGTTCCAGGTGGTCCCCAGCTAAATGATGGGGAGTTGGTAACCGAATGGACCCTTATAGATCTTTAACTCTCGAGAGCCAATGTATTGTTAAACATCTGCATTACTTCATTTACAAGAAGTCTACACAATTAGAGAATGTAGAAGAATTGTTATTTTGATCAACATTTGCCTGTTCCTCCTAATGGTACCAACATCAATACAGCATGGAATTGTGGACAAAATCTTATCCAACGATAAGATCCGAGAGGCTAAACGTCATCAAATGGTGGTCTGTGGCTCAAATGCTGAATAAATAATGGGCCTTGATATAAAACGGGTTGAAAACCTGCACTGTTTTAGACAAACACAAATAAACACAGACAGTGGTGCTTCAGACATCGATAAAGTATTCAAACAAGTGTTACCTCTGTCACATGGATGAGCGGAATGGTGCTGACGTGCTTCCTCATCTCTCCTCTTCCTCAGAGCCTGAGGTCATCAGCCACCTTCATAAGACTCCTCCACGTCAGGGAGCGCTCTTGCTCTGTTTAGGGGCTACCCTCTAAGAGAGTTGTGCATGTGTGTGTGTGTGTGTGTGTGTGCGTGTGTGTGTGTGAGAGAGAGACAGAGAAAGCGCAACCCTGTTGCTGTGTTGTCAGAGGCTTCCCTTCCTGCAAGTGGAGATAAGTGTTAGCTGCCACCTCGCTCAACTCACACCCCACCCCCATACGCTCCCACACCATAACTCCCTGTCCAGAGTTTGAGTACACTTACATCCCATCCTATAATTCCACCTTGTTCCGACCGACCTAAGCAGTGTTCCCCGGCTGCTCTGCTCTGTACTTTTTTCTTAAAGTGCTCTGCCTCCTTTTGCAGCCTGGGGAATTGGGAGGTACCTCCTTATAAGGCATGAAGCTGCCCCGGGGCTGAGCTTTCAGATCCTTATCAGCCACCCTCTCCACTGCCTGGTCACTGGCTGGCACGCTACACCACGGCAACACCACCACTCAATCATTTACGACCTCCTTGGCCAATCGGGGGAGAGGGGCATTAAGTAAGGTGTCAAGAAGGTACTAAGAAAGACGGGGAGGCAAAGAGGAAAAAGGCAATAAATAAGTCCATGACAGGATACTACAGGAATCTCTTCCCAGACTCCCTGCCTGCAGGGAATACTCTACAGAGCACTCTGACCGCACTGTCCCTCTGCTCTGCCAGATAACAGCCTCTCAGGAACTGTGTTCCTACTCCCACACTAGCTCTGGTCCATAGCTCTAATGCGAAATGAAACGCATTAGAGCTATGGACCAGAGCTACTCCCACACACACAACAAACATCATGTGGATTACCACACACGGGTACTCCTCAATGGTACTTGTACTAAGATCTGGCACAGTTGATCAACTCTCTTCCCACAATGAGAGCTGTGTGGGAGTGCTTAGATGCACATGAGGAGTGTGCACTGCACATAGAGTGTACCGCATAATTGGGCTTCTGTTATTGTTACTGCACAATACCTCTGAAAGGGGCTGGAAATCACATGTAGCAATGCAGTCATCTATTATAAGTCAAATTAATATATGAAAAGAAGCCAGCCATGAATAATGCAAGATTAAGAAGAGAGGTAAGAGAAGAGAGAGTGAAACACAAGACACTGATGTTAAGGGGAGAAGACAGAGGGTCAGAGGAGGTTTAGGAGTTGGCAGGTGGCAAGGAGATGCAGTGAAGCAGAATGTTGTACAGAAAAGGTGAGTTCCTATCCAAGATAACCCTCTTCTGCATGTCTCTGGTGCCCTGCTGACATCACTAGCAGAGCCGGCTGACACTATTACAGTATAGCATTGTCAACAAAAGAGAATGTCGGGGGGCCACAAGAGAGATCATCTCCACTCCATGTGCACTGTAAAATGAATCGGACTGCGAATGTGATATACTGTATAGAACAAGCCTAAGGCAGTGCAACACAGAAACTACCACTCACAGTAATTGAAAAATGTGGATCGGAGCACAGTAAACCTAAAACTACATTATTTTAAAAGGTATGGTCAAAAGAATATACGGCCTTTCAATGTTAAGTCCCAAATGGTTTCTATAAAGATGGCCATTTAGAAAGCAAAGTGTTTGGCAAATATTTAAATGCTGCTTTAAGAGAATACCAAAGTCCTTTCATGACTTTGGATCATAATGCAACATAACCTGACGCTGCCAGATCCAAGAAGCTTGCTACACAACATGGTTACCCAATACCGCCCCCATCTGGCACAGTCCGATTAAATGCAACAGGGGTAGCACCACAAAAGGGAAACAATGCCCCCTTTTGGTCACTTCAGAAAATGCAACAACAGGCAAAACAATGGTGCCTCCAGCAAAACAGTGGGAGCCTAGCACAGAACATCCTTCTGCAGCAACTCAACACAATACCATAGTTTCTAACAGCTAACATACATGAAAACATGTTCGACAAACACAATCTTGGACATGGCTCTGCAATCAATCATTGATCAGGAAATCAACAGTGTCAACTCACATAGATGAAAGTGTCGGTCTAATTTAGGAGTAGTCATCCTCCCTACTGTTGTTGAATTGGTCCAGCAGCCGGTCGGTCCTATGGACTACACTCACACTGATGCCTTGAACATCTGACATGGAGTCAGCACTAAAACACCCAGAGCACCTAGGTGTGAAATACTACACGTTGCAAATGTCTCAGCTCAGCATAATCCTACTGAGTGTGTGTGTGTGTGTGTGCGCGTGTGTTAAGACTTACCTTGTACCCTGAACTTCAGGCTCGCTGTAACACAAAGGCTAGAAGAACCTATGGTGACAGTCATAACAAATATATGTTGTGCAAATAAAATAGCAAGAAATCATACAATCGGTCAGTTATTAACCCATTCTGGACGGGAACCCCTTTTGGGGTTCTGTAGTGTACACTACAGTATAAAATAAATAGAAATTAATTAGGTCAGGATTTAGAAGGTGTTTTTAAGAATCCGCCTCATGCCATGATTGGAGAATTAGGAAATAGGTGGCCACAGGAGTTTGACAAAATGGACTCTGTAAACAATCAGAATCATCTGTATAGATTTTATTAAGATTACAAGTATAATTTACAGTGAGGGAATTAATTGTCATAATAATATGCGGCAGTCTCAGTGAGGTCATTGGGCTTCAGCTTTGGGAGGAACCCATTCATGGATCTTCTTGCGTGTGGTGGAGTACGGCACATACTGCTGGGCTGAGCCACTGACGTTGAACTGGTGGATCTCTGCGAGGAACTTCTTGGGCTCAGGGGGATGCGTGGTTGGTGGGTCATCTGTCATGCAATGCAGCCAGCGATGCCTGATGGAAACATCATGGAATGAGTGACCGCCGACCGGCATGACAGATTTAAACCCTCTCCATGGTGATCCACTTTTGTCTGTTTTTTATTGTAACACTAAAACATTATGAAGATTATTGCGTAGATTCATTTTGTGAATAGAGGGTATGCGCATGCATAAAGTGAAAAAGTTAGTTTAATGCAATCAGATAGGACTTTTCCATTTGTATATATGGGCTGTTAAAGCTAGAAAGTAGTTTGTGTTCCCGTGTAACATCCAGGTATGATGATGTCACGCGCATACCCTCCTCCATTTACCTTGTTTATAGGCTGCCAATACTACACAATATCTATAGTACTTGCAATTTTAAGATATAAGACGATAGTTACTAGCCTAAGATTTTGATGCATTTATCGATTCTGACATCTTCGATAAATACATCTACGAGAGTCTAAATCTTAGGCTAAGACAATACCTGCTATGTATGAAATTACACTTTGGTAGGTTTGGGTTGTGTTGCACACCATGTCATGCTATGACAGATGTTTTGTTGCTCGCTTGATTAGTAACGGATATTACAATATAGCCAACTCATCTCTTTATAATTGCCAAAGACTAGTTTACATAGTTGGGTTTGTCCTAAGCAGAGTCAAATTCCAATACCCAAAATCTCGTCACTCCAGCATGGCGGTGTTATGGTGAAATTGGTGACCTGATGAAATATGTCACAATCGTGTTGACATCACATAACAATTATGTGAACGTAAATCATTGTGGTTTGTTCATTAGCAGAGTTCAACCTAGCGGTATTTAGGCCACGTTTTTAAAGAGCTCCATGAAAGTTGTGTGAATTCCACAAGTGGTCACATATTTTGGCAGGTCACCAATTTCACTGCAACACCGCCATGCTGGAGTGACCAGGTGTGAGTGAGCGAGTGGCCGAATTTTGCATTTTTTTATGGAGCTGAAAGAAGCCTTCTCTCTGTCGCACCTTTTTCGTCTTTTTTTTTTTAAACATTTGAAATAATTCCCAAGAAATAACTTTTACGTAGGTTTGAATGAAACAACATTCTGATGATTTTAAGAATCTTATTTCAAAATGTGTTGGTGTAGCAAAAAAAGACTATCTACAGTTTGAACCAGATGCACTAATTGCCTTGTTCGGTTGTTCCAAAGCTTCTCGACCTTTACCACTAACTTACACTTTAAGAGTGGTATGCTTTTAGCAAAGGGAATAATTAATTCTTACAGGGTGGAAGGCCTCCACTGTTACATGTTTTACAGATGGCGTAGTGAGTTTGTATACACATCTTGAGAGGCTTTAAAGCAACCTAATAATAATACAGGTATTATTGGTTCACACCTCTGTATTCCTGAATGCACTTGTTATTGTAATTCTGCCTCCATATTCTGGTGTGATCTATAAGCCACAACAGCACATTGCAAGATGCCATGTTATGAGCTTGCAAATTTGTTATTGTCACCAAAGAATAGCATAGTCAACTAAGTGTGTACAGGTTTAAGCAGTTAATAGTGATTTAAGATATAAGTATTGCTCTCTAATGTGTGTGTGTGTGTGTGTGTGTGTGTGTGTACATGACCAAAGGAATACAAGAACGCTCACCCCAAAACACGCTCACCCCGGGTCAAATCCGGTGACCACGGAACGGTCACCAGCACCACAAGTTATTTCTAAATGTAACATTAGGTTTAGGCAGAGTTAAACTGTGCCTAAACCTCACCTTATTCGGAAAGTATATCGCTCGGGAGGCGGTACAATGGGAAGTCAAGAAAGTGAGAGGAGAGAGAAGTTCAGCGGCAACTCCGATTAGCACTCTTTCGCACACGTTTCCGTGGTCTCCTAAAGCTGTTTTATGCATCTTTAAAACATCTCACAAACACTCAAGCGACCGCGCTGCGCTCCGTGAACAGACAGTAGGTACATCTGCGTCCTATGGAGAGTGGAATAACCGATGAGGGACCCTAGGGCACCGTCGTCCAAAATTCAGAAAAGGTAACAGGGTACCGAAAGAGGCTAATCTAAACCTAACCTCAGTAAAACAATGCCTAAACATAACCAGCTATTCTTCATCCTAACCACAGTTAAACTATGCCTAACTAACCCCAACCTCAGTAAAACAAATACAAGAACCGCTGGGGCGAACGGTCCACAAAAACAATGGGGGCGAGTGTGTTTTGGGACGAGCCTTCCGGTTACTCTATAAAGTAGTTGAAGTACCATTCAGCAGGCACCATGCTGCCATCCACTTCCCACATCGTGTTCTTCCCATTCATCTCAGTGGTGTAAAGCACCCAGCGGTGTCGTCCTGAAAACACAGAATACACACCTTAACACGGATACAGTGTAAGTGTAATGCTTAATTGGGTTGTCCACTCACAGTTTAACAGTCTTTGTATTGAGTTTGTGCTTGAAATGTACTGTAATTCATCAAACTTCAATCAATCAAATAAAAAAACAGAGTAGCTCTCAGTGGATATAAACACTAAAGACAAATGAAAAGCAGTGCTGCGGTGCTTGACGTAAATCACTTTACATGTGTCTCACTCACTCACTCACACACACACACACACACACACACACACACCTCAAATCCTCAAGTATGTTATTCTATTTTCTGCGAGTCCTTACCAAAGAAATAGCGCTTGTCCTCAAAGTATTTGTTTCCATACTTATCCACACCAACCAATGGTCCAGTCTTAATATCATTTGCCCTGTCAACGTGAACGTAGTGATAATAATGTTAGATCATGGTAATATAACAAACAAACACATTGTCGCCTGCGCTGGGCTTCTACAAGGTCTTTGACTTTGGTGTTCGTGAAACAAGTCAGGATAGGAAGAATGACGCTCTAGGCTCTACCAGAACCATCTAAATAAAACATGCTATGAAGTCTCATAATCATAAACTTTGTTTTAATACTATATACTAGTCAACATTGACAAAGCATCCTGTTTTGCTAGTAAACAAACAGCTAATCCGAGCTCCGAAGTACTTGGCAAGGCAGCATACTGTTGCTCATTAAATCGTCACACACAAAACTTTGTTCCACACCGGCAGGCCAATCACTTAATATATTATGTATATATATATATATTTAACAACAAACTAACCTGAAGAACTGAACGAGAAGGCCACGCACGCCACCGTGACCTCCTATTTGCCCGAAAGCCCTTCGGACGATATTCACATACTCCGCCATCTTCACGACGGAACTATTATCAGGACGGACTGTTCTTCAAGTAAATCTGTCCCGAGTATCGGAATAACCTATGGGAATAACAGTTCCGCCCGTGGTCTGTGTATTGTGTACTGTCTGTTATAATAGCCTATTATAATATTATAGCATATAATATATCAGTACAATATATCAGTATAATAAGTATAGTAGGCTATTGCTTGTTATTTATTTTACTTTTATTTTTTACAAATAACATTTAGCTATTTAATTGTCTCTAAAACCACAAATTGTCTCTAAAACCAGGCAGAAATCACTGTAAAATAGCAATTTTTGCTTCTTTCTTATGTTATTTGACCATTTGGCCAATGTTTGGAAAATGTTAAATCGTGTGGGGACCCCCCTGGTGGTTCCAACTCCCGACCCACATGTTGAGAAAGGCATAATTATGGTTAGGGTTTCAGTGAATGCAGTACTGTCAATGCAGGCTCCAAATGATCCACACCTTCCCCCTATTCAATCAAGCTTCACTTTACAATTCTCTATATAAAAATCACCCCTTGACGATACAAAGAGGAGATCATAAAACACAGGAGGCAAAGTTATTGTACTTTTTAAAATATTTTATTAAAAACTGTTGCCTGACAGTTCAGAATAAAACTTTACAGCTGACTCTATAACTCTGAAATGGAGTGGAGGTTTTTAGTGTACAATCACTGCACATAAAACAAATTCATACATGCCTGCTAGCCCCTGGCTAGCAATTCTGCCCTGTCCAGGCTAATGCAACAATAATCACCAGCCAAAATTAAAGAGATTAAAAGAAACCATACATATGGTATAATATCTCCATATTATGGAGATCAGATGGCAGCCAATAGTCTTCATTAGACTAGCAGCTGATGTTTTGCCTTGGCCATAATGGGATAGTGCAATCTATGGCGACAACATTGGTAGGCCTACAACTGCAATACACTGAAGAAATTGACTATAATGGATATTTACTGGATAGCTAAATGTCCTTATTCAAATCAACAATTTCAATCAATGCACCAATCACTTTTGGAAATGTATCTGATAACTGGAGGCACATTGTGAGTTAAAACTGTTTGAATTATCATTTGAATTATCTTTTTTTCCTTTTAGTTTTTTTTTAACATTTCATGAGATATATAGATACTTCATGTATACTTTACACAGAAAATCAAATGCTCGTTTTGTAAACACTTTCAGTCTAATTAAATACAATTAAAAAAGAACGAATGGTCTTGATAAAAAAAAATCTATGCTGCAGTTACAAAAGAAGTGGCAACCTGTGCTTTTAAAACCGCTGTATCAAATAAAATAAAACTACTCCTCCATATTCAAAAGTATTATACAATTCCATATAAATATTAGCTCTCGGCTTTGACAAAAAAGGGTTGAATGTTGCTCTTCCAATTGCATATACACAGTATTACCAATGGGCCACTTCTTATGTGGCTAAAGCAAACAAAAATACTTGTAGTTAAATAACTACATTTCTGACATTTCCAGTTTTCTCCAGTATATTGTTTTAGCCATGATTTGTGTGTCATGTCAATCGATCCTACATTTTTAAAAATACTGTATACAGTATATGAACAAATGTCTCATTCAGAGATATAAACCTCCAGACTATAATCTACTTCCTCGGTCTTTGCAGAAGTCTGTTTTTCACAGTAAAAACAAAAACACAACCTTGATATATCGCTCAACACATAAAAAGATACTTTCATTAGTTCAGACAAAACATCTCGTCATTTTGAATTATATTTTACAAGGTTGCAAATTTGGTTTTCATCTTGGGGAAAAAGAGAAGCAAAACAAATGAACAATGGAAGTATTAATATGCTAATACTTGAATGTACTGATAGAATGATCTAGCTTGGGCAGTTACCATGACATGATTGTTTTGCACAAATGTGATTCCTTCATTCATTCTCAGATTAATTACATTTCTATGTCCCAGATATTATCGGGTTTCCAGTTACTTTAAAACTGCAATCCCTGCAATTTGAATAGGCCTACTATTTAGAGAGGACATAAAAAAAACATACTGATTGCAGCTTTAAATGATCCCGACATCTTTACGCAGTGACACTTCCACACACATGCTTCTGGACTTGACCTTGCATCTGAAATACAGAACAGTCTCACTGAAACACACAAATCTGCAGATCCACCATAATGAGGGCAAGAAATCCCCCATTGGTTCATAAACTCCACTCCACAGAGAATTAATGGCCTTATCCACCGGGGCCTTGCAGATAGAAATATGTCTCAAACAGCACAACCAATCCATTGTTCCTCTGAGGAAAACAGTATGATCCTGACATCAATGTAATTTTGACAGGGCGAACGGATATGTTTGTAGGGTAGACGGACCATCTGGAGTCTTTCCTGAGCTGTTGACCTTTGATCTGTGACCAGGGGTCATGAGTCTACAAACAACTGACTCCAGATAATGACCGGCAGCTTCACTGCAACTGGTACGGGGATTATTGTTCAAGAATCATAGCCTCCTGGAAGGCTTCAATCCATCTGAAGAAATAACAACAGAGAGACATTAGCCACGGTTACAAAGAATACATCAAATGGAAGCAACTTCAAAATTAAGTAAATGTTCATAAATAGCACACTTTGCCAACACCTGTAAGAACTTGTAAACAGGATTTTTTCTTTTTTTTTTTTAAATATTTTTGGGGCTCAGAGATGGGGAGTGACGGGCAGCAAAGGTTGACAGGGATCGGGATTCGAACCCTCGAGATCAGGGCTACATGGCATGGTGTTAATGCATTGAGAACGTCTGTGAAAACTTTGCCAACACCAGTCTGTCAGACTGGATTAACAGCCTATAGGCTGTTAATCCAGTCTGACAGCGTGTCGAGGGTTCGAATCCCGATCCCTGACGACCGTTGCTGCCCGTCACTCCCCATCTCTGAGCCCCAAAAATATCTTTAAAAAATATATATATATTATTCTCATTGAATTAAATAGCAAGTCCTGTCAGCTTCACTGACTGACTTGCCAACGTAAGTGGCAGCGTGTCAAGACAAACATTTACAATGACTACATCAAGTAAAGCGGTGGGCGAGTATTACCGACATTGGTGACATGCATCGTTCCCGAGTAGGTTTATACAACACTAGAGAGTACAGATTGTAATACCTCTGTGCAGTGGGGATGTCATCTGCCTTAAACATGTAGAACAGGGTGTTTTTGTGGTACAGTTTGAACTGCAGCTTCTGAGCGGGTCCATACTTCTCTTCTCTCAGGAAGAAACCCAACAGTGGCTGACTCTCCAGCGCCGCGACATCCTGACAAAAACAATCACACCCATGTGAACTCTTATCATCGTACAGCATCATGACGTAAAATAGACACTATGCTTATTTGCTCAGGCACTATGACATATAATTCTCCATTAATTGTCAAAGGGAATTTAATGTTTGTGTAAGACAAAAATAGACACTAAGCGGATTTGCTCAGACACTATGACGTAAAATTCTCCATTCATTGTCAATGGGAATTTAATGTTTGTGTAAGACAAAAATAGCCGATTTGCTCAGACACTATGACATCAAATTCTCCATTCATTGTCAATGGGAATTTAATGTTTGTGTAAGACAAAAATAGCCGATTTGCTCAGACACTATGACGTAAAATTCTCCATTCATTGTCAATGGGAAAGACCAATTCAAATACACACTTGAACGTAACAGCTTTGAGTGAAAAGGATTTGGGTGCAACATTGTGGGAGCGTGATACCTCGCTGGCGGCGTAGGTGTACAGGACTTTATTCTTGATGACGAACCACAGCCTCTTCCACTGCTTCTTGTTGCCTTTAGACCTGTTCAAGTAGCCACTCATGGAGGAGTTCTCTGTGTTGGCGGACACCTGATGAGGATCATGGGTGAAAATAACATGTCAAAACATCAGATGTACCTGCTAGCTGAAGTGGTTCTTTAGTTAGAAGGGAAGAAACGGTAATGTGATGTGATGAGTTGGGACAGGGCTGAGCCTGAGGGTTGAGTGGACAACACTGTGCTCTTGAGCATATTAACCTGTTTATTTCAAAAAGCTGTTTATTTGTCCCCAAATCCTCCCACTGTAAAATCGCTCCAGTCCTGCAGTTGAAAACTGAGATCACTAATGTCATCTAATGCTCCCCACCTCTTTCAGCGCAGCAGGAATCTTCTTGTGTTTCCTTGAAAATGAAAAGGCTCCTGATTTCCCAATAGGTGAAACTGATGTTGAGGCACAGCGGTCGCCTGTAAAAAAAAAAACACAAGTAATTTAGCGCCATAAATTCTGATACACAATCCTCTTCACGTAAAAGTGAACAACATTATACAAAATATTTTTTTCTTGTTGACTCAAGTGATATAACAGATATCACACTGGGGGACTTACTGTTCTCCTGTAGCTTGGAAAAACAGTGGTCACACACACGGGCTGGCTGGTTCTTGAGGTACTCCAGATAGTACTTATTGGACGAACAAGCCTGACACACCACCTACCACATAGACACAGCTATGGTGAGATTAGGGCTACATGGCATGGTGTTAATGCATTGAGAACATCTGTGAAAGTGTTAAAAGGACCTTGCCACAGGCACGACAGTGATGTCTCCTCCAGGTTAGAGTGAATTCACAGGTGCAGATCATGCACATGGTGGCCCTCAGGTCTGGGATCCAGATCGGAGCCTTCGATCCCAATGGCGCGCCGCTGTCCACAAGACCATCAGGCTAAGTTGAGAGAGTGAGGAAAAAAGGTGCAAATATGTATAACGACAGCATCATTGCCAGAACAGAAGATCTTTATATAAAGACATTGGTCCAAATTCACAACGGCGTTTACGCTGATAACATGACGTGACGCTAGGGGAAAGGCATTTACGTGGATTTCCCACATTAATTTGGAATTCATGGAAATGGCCGTGAACTTGACGCTCACGTAGGTTGGTCGGAAACTCCGTCAAATCCTACAATTTAGGTGGCGGAGAAATTTGCGGAAGCATACACTTGTGTATAGATTTATTCAGAAGGCTTTAATCTTCATGCTGAATCAATAAATTGTTCCCAAATCTCAGATAAAATATGTAGGCATGTGTCCCCAACATATTGGTCGATCAGCACAGAAATTATAGCCTATATAATAAAAGCTGAGTGCACTTGTATGCCTAAATGCATGCATTCTAGGCAAGTTAGCCTAGAGTCCCATACAGAAACTGCCCCTCCAAGCCCGACACCTTTTTATTTATTTATTAGGATATTAGGCCTACTATAGCATGCGCGATTGCGCTTCTCACTTGACAGCTTTCTACTCGCAGTGCAACGCGCTGTGAGCATGTAGATCGGCTCTCGCGCATGTTAAAAAACAAACTCACAATTATAATAAGAACATAGGCTTATCTGCATTCTGCACTGTACGAATCCAACATTGTTTAGTGTAGTAATGCCTGCAGTAGGCGGCAGCCCTATTGAAATTGTTTTGTTACAGAGCTCCTTGAGTCAGTTGACTGTCGGTCGGTGTGTGTGTGTGCAGGGTGTGTGTGTGTGTGTGGGGGGGGGGGGGGGGGGGGGCAGACAGCAGCGTGCTGCCGATCCGATTCACATTGGAAAATGAATAGGGCTATATAGCCCTATATAAAAAATAGAAGACCACATTAGCCTAATGAATGGCATCAGCGTGTTTCCGCCACCGTTACACTCTGGCGTATTTATTGTTGGTGAATCGAGCCCCATTGGCTTTAAAAACAACTAGGTAAATTAAATACAGTACATCAATAGGTTGGAGAACTTATACAGCTAAAGACATAAAAAGGGCAATTCTTACCTCCTCCTGACTACGACTTGATATAAAAGTTATCTTCTTCTTCGTGTAGTCGTCTATGGCCTTGGCGATGGCCTCCAGCCACTCATCTCTCTCTGTGGCAGAGCTGCGAGCATCGGAAACAATTAGAACGCACAGAAACCCAATAGCAGCCAGCCTGAATCAAATAATAAGCTTCACACACAGTTAATAGCTCATATTGTGCAGAATTCCATATGTGTGCATGTGGTTGTCCGTTGCTAAAGCTAGGTATACTGACCTGGCTGACAAGATAAAAGAACGCTCAACGCTCTCGATGTTTATCTCATTCTGATAGGCCTCCTGGCTGGGTTTGCTCACCTGCAACGCAACCGAACACAGCAACTCAGTTTATCGACGACCACTCCGTTTTATCAAATGGCTGCTCGATCAGCACATGGTTTGTGGTGTTTTACAATTCACGTGATGATCCCACTCACCTTCATCCCAGCTAATGACAGCATGCTGTTGAGTTTATACTGGCCAGACTGCACCGGAGTGGTGTACATGAGTGCATCGTTAAACTGGGGAGAACAAAGACAACGGAAATGTGACCACGTTGAAACTAGGGTTCGGTATCGTTATTTATCCAATACCGATGTTAAATTAAACCAGTGCAGTCAACGCTGTGTGTTGCTGTGCTTTCCATCTTTGAGGGGCATGCATCTGTACGTCGTGCACTGGACGTACATTAGGTTACACAGCGGTGGTGTATCAGAGACTGCTTTGACATGGTGACATGAGACGTGATGTCATACCAAACTGACCCCACAGAAATGCCTTGCTAAAAAACTAGCAAAACACATCAAATGTGTATATTATACCGCTTAAATTATTTCAATTAGTAAGCCAGAAGAGTTGAGTTGTGTAGCTACTAGCCACTAGGTATAGTATTGTGTGGACTGATGTGGAGTGCAGCTCATAGACAAATCACACGCGTGTGAAGTGAGGGGAACCATTCATTGTCAATGGGATTCAAATGTTTGTGTAACATGAAAATCTTCACTATAGCTGAATATAGGACTCAATTCAGAGCTTGTGTGTGTGGGTGAGCATGCGTGGTACGAGCACGAATGTTATTATGTCACGGTACGGCGCCTGCCCGCTTGTTGTTCGGCTGTTGTCAGATTGCTTGCTCGCCTCTCAGTGAAAATGAGTTTCCAAGTGCGTCAGCTTGCTTGTTGACAAGCTGCTGTCAGAGCAGGTGTCATCATCACTCACCAGGAAGAACATCCGTGGCTGCATGACTTTCCTGGACAGCTTCATCAGTGTGCCTTCCTTCAGGAACACCTAGAAGAGTACGTGGAGAAGTAAGAGAGATTACGGTACAGCGGGTTTAGGGGGCTTTTTTGGTTTGGTTCAAATGGACTTGTTCAGGTCTGAAATATAGTGACAATTCATGGAGATGCTACCCACCCTGCCTGGCTGAACAATCTCGTGGTGGCCGTTCAGACTGTATTGAATGTGCATCAGCTTTTGAAAGTTATCCTGAAACAATATGAGGAGAAAGAAACATGAGCCTACAGTAGATGTATTTTCTTTTTTATTGTGATGCTCGGAGAAAAAAAAAGAAGGTGTTTATCTCTTACCCCTTGTTTCATGATATCGTTAGCATGGTTGGCCACTTCCTTCACTATGCCCAGAGCGGCTGCATGGATAAGAATTAAATATTAGCCACCGCGTGTGATTTCTCTTCATGTTCAGTATAACGTAATTAACATGCCAATGTCTTACCCTGTGTGTCCTTATAATCTTCAGAGTCCTCAGGCAGGTTCTTCAGATAATCTGTTGGGGGAGGGCGGATGGGGGTGCTCTTACTATGGTAGCTGAAATCATGTGTTACTTGTGTGTTCATATACAATCACTACAATGTGACCTTTAGGAAAGATAATGGCATTCCACAGGTCTATGTTACCACGTTTGTCCACTAGGTGTCAGCGGATTACTGACAAACGGCATCTAGGCCAAACACACAACCACACTTGTGCTGAGCTTGCATCCACACGCTGCCAATAAACAGTGGCATGATTCAATCAACTCTGACCCGTAGTGTGCATTGGTAGGAGAGACAGGCACAGGGACAGCAGTGTGTGTGTGTGTGTGTGTGTGTGTGTGTGTGTGTGTGTGTGTGTGTGTGTGTGTGTGTGTGTGTGTGTGTGTGTTACCTGTAAGTAGCAGCTGATACTGTGGGATCCTCTGGACTGGTTTCAGCAGGTAGTGCTTCAGAGCCAAGCTGGCACATCTTGGACTCATCTGAGACAAAAGAAAAGACAAAGCCATCATTCACACGGCCGTCATGCAACCACACACACACTGACAGCACCAAAGCCCTCTCGACTCAAACGCGTGCACTCGAGGCAGACAGTCTGTGTTTATATATTAACAACCACAATTTCAACCAAGTATAACGAAAAACCAAACTGTCTGCAACTCGTTTAAGTGACGACTGTTTCACCAATGCACAAATGCAAGCATGCCTACTGCACCACTTACCTCGAATTCTCGGACGACAGCAGAGAAGCCGGGGTTCTTTCTGCACTGCTCGTCCAACAGGGCCACGTTGTTGTCAAACTGGCGAATGTAGGTGGAGTACATCTTCAGATAAGGTCCCTTCTGGACGAAAATGTCCGACAGTCTCTGGTGATCGCTCCTGTGAGGCAGATGGAGGAGAGAGGAGCGTTTTATAATTACACGTCTCCATTTTGAATGAACGTGTTACAGAGCCATGGATTGCATGAATACTCCCTGGAGGAACGGAGGTTGTCCATTCAAAACTGGCCATTCATTGTCAATGGCATTCAATGTTTGTGTTAGGACAATGTTTGTGTTCACACGCACCCTCAAAGCTGGACATAGGAGGGGCTAGCACCCCTCAAAAACATCCAGAGCACAGCTCCCATCGTGAGTGCGTGTGGGGTCTTAGGCTAAATCGCTTATTTTGATCGCTCGAACATTATTATTATTATTTTTCACATCTGACTTTCATAATGACCAAAGGCCCTTCTGTATCAAGGCGAACGAGCCTAAGACCCAGCGTGCATGCCTGGTCCAGAATTTTAGTGTCAAACCATAATTTCATACTTTGACTATTTGTGTGAAAATGTGTGCAAAACATTTTGAATTAAAATCTTTCCCTCCAATCACCAATGTCAATTGTTGAAAATACTGTAAAGAAAATGAATAAACATATGTTTAAAAAAATAAATAATAATCTTTCCCTCCCTGGAACAAAATATTTTGTTCACGGCCCAAATACATATACTTTTGGGTGGTCCTTGACGTGAAAAAGTTTGAGCACCACTGAGTCACTGAGTCACAGAAACGTAGGTTTTTCAGAAAAACAGCTTTAGAGGATTTGGAACACATTTTTGGAATCGGCCACCCCTAACGGTAAAGTATAGCACATACCAATGAGCCACTCTCTCCTCCAGCTCCCTCAACAGATCTCGGTTCAGCTGGTAGAGCTGAGGCAGGTAGTAGAGGATCTGGCTCAGAACACGCTCCTCCACCACCGGCTTCCCGTTCTGACGAGTCGCCTTGGCAACCGCATCCCGGAAATCCTGCAGCAGGGACACAGAGTTGTTGAAGGTGTCAGAATAACAAATTGCAGGAGTATGGGTGGGGGATCTAATGAGGAACCGAAACATAGACATACAGCCAGCAACTATCTAATATTTTGGGGCGCCCACTGGCCAAGTGGTCCTGACAGCGCGTCGCATGTTCGAGTCCCGCTCATGACGACATTTGCTGCATGTCTCTCTCTCCCTCTTTCCTGTCAGTCTTCACTTTCAATAAAGGCAAAAAGCCAAAAACAAATCTTAAAAAAAAAAAAAACGATCTATTATTATCTTAGTGATTATTCTATCGATTGACTGTGTCATGCAAAACTAGTGAAGATAGTAGATCTACAAGCTCACAACATATCACATCGCAGTGCGGTGTGAGCTTGTAGATTACTCTAACTATTTTTGAAATGTTCTGAATTGTTTTGAATACACTGATGACGTCACGTGCCAAAAATAGGGATATATTATGGTGAATCAATTATGTTATTAAATGATCTACTATCTATATTTCTTTTAACTGCAGCCTATACATACAACATAGAGACACGTCCATCCCACAGGCGAGCGCGCACGCGCGCAGTCCGCGCACGCGCACACACAGCTGGGCAGGGTGCGCTGACACATGACAGAACAGGAACACCTGCTTATCACCTCATAAACATGCCTCCCAACTCTCTGCTACCTCGCAACACACACGCACACACACACACACACACACACACACACACACACACACAGCTGAGTCAGCGGCAGCGCTCTCACACTGCCCTGTGTGCCAACACACACATCCACCTGGAAGGAAGTAGAGAAAGGAGGCAGGATCCAACTGTCTTAGCCTACGTACACTCACTCTCAAACCCCATACAGGCATAAACACACAGCACCAAAGCCCTCTCAAACATGTGCACTCGAGGCAGACAGTCTGCGTTTTGTTTATATATTAACAACCACAATTTCTGGGGCATGGTGGCACAGTTGGTACTTGGTAGTGCTGTCGCCTCACAGCTAGAAGGTCCTGGGTTCGATTCCCGCTGGGGACGCTGTGGGCACTGGCGGCGTGTTCCCTCCTCCGCGTCATCAGTGCCCATACCCGAGGCGGGGGTTGGCGATAGGGCCTTTCTGTGTGGAGTTTGCATGTTCTCCCCGTGTCCCCTAGGGTAGATACCCTCACAAAAACATGCCGTAATCCTGGTCTCTAAAACGACCTCCCCCTGGCCAGCCGGGGCGCCTGATGGAGGGGAAAGGAACTGGTCGGAATAACGTGTCCCTTCCACTCACTACGTCCGGCCGGGGAAATTCCCCTCTGTCAGGTGAAAAGAAGCAGCTTGGACTCCTCATGCATAGAAGGAGGCATGAGGTCAGTCCGCTGCCCCCCCAGGTTGGCAGAGGAAGTGTAGCGCACAGGATTACTTAGATAATTGGCACTGGGTGAAAAGAAAAACTGGGTTACAAAATCGTGGGATAAAAATGTAGTTAAAAAAAACAACCACAATTTCAACCAAGTATAAAGTCAAACCAAACTGTCGGCAACTCGTTTAAATGACGACTGTTTCACAGACACAAATGCAAGCACGCGTGCAGGCGATCGGGAAGGCCACCCGTGTGCGCGTGCACACTCGCATGCATGCACGCACACGCCCCACACACACACACACACACACACACACACACACATATGAAAACAGCAACAAATGACAAAGGAGGGCGGAGGTCTCAATCTACTTGAATATAAGTGACACACCACAAACGTTCTCAAATGTGGACACAGTGGACAATAAAAGACTATTGTCAAAAGCAATTCTATCAGTGGAACATTAATCAAAAATAATAATACCTAGTGACTGACAAGCACACACAAATCGTGCACACACTTTTCCACCACCCACCCACACACACAGGATTAGCTAAGGCATGTTGTGTATGTCTAGGGTCCACTCAGTGGCCTGAGGAAGCAGCTGCCATGTGTCCAGCGCCAGCCACGGAGAGAAGAATGTCATCTGACCCCCTCTCTTTCTTTCATAGGACGTCTCTGCCTCTCCCACCAGCGTTTTAAGCTAATCCTGTGCTCGCTGCACTAAAGCCACATCAGAGACAGACAGACGGACGGACAGGTGGAGCCCTGGCCTTGACCTCCCCGGCATGCTTTGGACGAACTCTCTCCACCTGAGATTCCCCAGTGGAGACACTCACTCTGTAGGAGGTATTCCCAGATATGACAAGTAATCCACTGGTGTGCTATAATAATGTAATATATAATAAGGACACCAGCAGTTACACCGGCACAGACCACACATAAGTAAATAAAGATATGATATTATATGATATAGTATACTTTATTGTCAGTTCACACTGAAATTTGTCTTGCGACACAGCAGCCAAGTATGCCAAAGACTCAGACAAGAAGCCGGTAGGCCAGGGCATATTTTTGAATGTCACAGGGAAACTTTGTATTAACAAAAACTCATCAACTTGGTACAAGACCCCGACAGTATCCAGGCATCACAGACTGCCAGCTAGGAGTTCACCAGGTAACCTGGCTGCACAGCTCACCTCACCAGAACAAAGCCAAGACTTAACTATCAACTGTTATGAGGTGGGGAGGCAAAACTGATATACTCCCGTCTGCCGCATATACACACAGCTTCTCCATCGCAATTGCATGGATGCATACGAAGATTACGCGCACACATGCACGCACGTGTGTGTGCACCGTCAAAAGTGACCTTCTGTCAGTGTCCCTATACTACTAATGAATGGAATGATGTGATAGATCAAAAGACTTAAGCTTAGTTGCAACCATGGCCTGGCTACCTGACCAGAATGGACCCAGGAAACTACAGTACCGCCCAGCACAGCATGTTTAAAGATCAACACCATTACTCAACTCCTTAGAAAGCTCTTCAGGAGAGAGCCCACACAACCCAACTGCTCATTCATTTATCTCCATCCAGCACTTTGATCGCTGTTCAATACAAGCGAAGTGCCAGGGGGAGTATAAGACAAACAAACAAACCCCAAGTGATCCAACTTTAATTAAAACAACCACACCGTAGTGTGTTGGCCTAGTGGTCCAGGCGCATGCCACATATAGGCTCTGGTCCTGTTCATGACGACCTTTGCTGCATGTCTCTCCCCTTCTCTCTCTCTCCCTCTTTCCTGTCTGTCTTCACTGCAACTATCAATAAAGGCACAAAAGCCAAAAACGAATCTTCAAAAACAAAAACAAAACTGTTCGTTCAGGAGAAAAGAATATGCAGTTTACAACCGATGGTTTAGAACTTTAAAACTGCAGACACTTACTATGTGAAGCAGCTTCAGGACATCCACGAACCTGTTTGAGAAGGCACAGGTATACGTGTGTCAGTCACAGTCCAAAATAAAACAAATGTCTTGACTATTATTATGGCACACATGCACGCATGGAGCCGTTGGTGGGGGCTAGCTTAGTGCTATGCATGGAACAAGCTCCCACTGTACCTTCGTCAGGCAGCCTCTGTAGACATTTTTAAAGCTCAGCTCAAGACCCACTTCTACAACATTGCTTTTAATTGATCTTTTATTTTTTATTTTTTTGTTTGCTTTTCTTTTATTCTCCATTGTTCTGTAAAGCACTTTGAGCTGCATTTCATGTCATGAAAGGTGCTATACAAATAAAGTTTTATTATTATTATTATACATTGCTAAAACACTCACACTTTCTCAGAACTCATGATCTCCTGGGCTATGTGCACCACCTTCTTCCTCTTCATCTCGTCCTCCTGCTGAGGAAGGAATCGGACAACACAGTCAGTGCAAGTATTGTGCAGTGTGTATACGTTCGGTGTGTGCAACCGTGTCAAAAAATAATGTCCACGATTACTGCTAGATGTTAGGATTACAGGATCATTACAATTTATTAGCCATGACTCGGGTTGAAAAATGGGTTTCACACACCATCTGAAACTCATTAGTCCAATATTGAATGGTTATTCACAATTCAGCATGCAACCCTTGTTAATGCCACACGAGACATCAGAGCACTGTTATTCACGGGGACACACAAGACGACATTCACTTACAGCGTCACTGCAAACCACCATGATCAGCCTCAGTCTTGCTTAACTGTTTAAAAACATGGATCCGGTCATTTCACCTCCCGGACAAAAGCTCGGTCGGATATGGTGTCTGAAAGCAGAACACCAGCTCTACACTCTGCCCTTCGCCTGCTCTCTTCTCTCCTCTACAATTGTGTGTGTGTTGTGGAATGGTAATGGGGGGGGTGGTCTCTCGCGTTTCTTAATTTGGACAGCAGCCTGCATGGCCCCCTGGTTGACTGAAAGGGCCTCCTGCTCCTAATTGTGCATGCACGTGAGTTTGCGTGCGTGCATGGGGAGGGAGTGCATGACAGACATAAGCTGTTTGAGGGTATCACAGACGTGTGCGCCGATAGCATCACAAGGGTCAGACAGGACAAAGCCATTTTAGGAACTGGTCCTAAACACTTTTTTCCCCATCCATCTCCATATCGCACGCACACACACACACACACACACGCAGTGTGTTAACTACGACAGTGACAGCTCACTTCCTTGGCAGTGACATTGCTCTGTCCCTCGCCCTCATACCTCATACCAGACAAATAAACTGAAGGCTCGACTATCAAGGCATTACTTATTATTAGCAAACCTCACACGCTTGCTGTGGACTCCAGATATTGAATTACCGCTTTGATTTTACAGTATGTTAATGTTTTAGCGTGCTCTCTCTCTCTGCGCGCACGTGTGTGTGTGTGTGTGTGTGTGTGTTGTAAATAAATGGTAAATGGTGCATTTATATAGCGCCTTTATCCAAGGCATAGATTGTGCATTACATTCACCCATTCACACACACACACACACACACACACACACACACACACACACACACACACACACACACACACACACACACACACACACACACACACACACACACACACACACACACACACACACACACACACACACACACACACACACACACACACACACACATTCATATACAGATTGTGGCGGAAGCCATGCAAGGTACCAACCAGCACATCGGGAGCAATTTGGGGTTCAGTGTCTTGCCCCAAGGACACCTCGACATGTAGACAGGAGGAGCCGGGATTCGAACCGCCGACCCATGGATCATCGGAGTGTGTGTGTGTGTGTGTGTGTGTGTGTGTGTGTGTGTGTGTATGTCAGTTACCTGTCTGTCCTCTGCCAGGTCCAGGTGCTCCTTGCTTGAGGTGGAGCTGTCGTCCTCTTCATCAGAGCTGTGAACCTCCTCCTCTTCAGAGTGAAGATCCAGCCTCATCCAGTCCCTGGCCAGGAAGACACAGACAGACGCCATAATTCAATAATAAAACATGCATGACCGTAATGTGATGGAAAGTATAAGGTATGTTTTGAACAGATCTAGGTAGGTATGCAATTCAAATGCGTGCATTAATGTGTGGAAAATGAATGAATTCCGTGCATATTTAAAACCAAAACAACAGCATGTGTGGGGAAAAGAAAGGGCTACAAAAATTGTGTTTTAATTTGACGGAGTGTAAAGATTACATGGCTGGCCTGGTAAACAATCCCGGTCACGTGAAATCACATTATCCATCAGCGTGATTGACAGACCGGTCTTCTGAAGACAGAAGACATATAATGTGAATTCACACAACAGTTATGGTTTACTAGGCTACATTTTACCTTTGCACCCCGAGTCAAAGAAACACTCAGCCAATTTCTGTGGATAATTAGTGGGGAATGGGGCTTATTAGAACCAACTTGAAAATTCACATAGATTTCCCCCAAAGCCCATCCATGCTAAAGGCAATAATGCACATCTCTGCTTCAACTATAATACCTAAAATGCCTGTCTATAGTCTATCTTGACAAGTTGACATTATGATACAGCATTACACTCTGTTGTTTGTCTGTCACTGCTAGACTGAAAGGATCAACGTGAGAAGTAATTGTATAACGATAAAGGGTGTGAAGCTGTGGAATAGATGTGATGATGAATTGAAAGACTGTGTAGCTAAGGATAAATTTAAGAAGGTATTCAAAAAGTATTAAATAGCTATACAGAGTAAAGGAACTACTACTTCATGTTACTACTGTTACTTTTATTAGCATATTGTTTTTTTTCTTTTTTTGCTTGTTATTCAGAAGGAAGAAGAAGAGAAAAAGAAAATAAGAAAAAAAAAAGGTAAAGAAACATGAATGTTGCACTGTTCAGTAGAAATGTTGTTTGAGGACCTGTAAAAGGGATGTAGCCTACATATATATTTTCATTTTTATTATTTTAATTTAATGGACAAAAGGGTAGACGTAATAAGCCTAGGCTTAGCCTAGCCTAGGCTTTTTCCAGAATAAGAAAAAGAAAAAAACTGATGAACTAAGAATGTTTTGTATGGAAAGAAAAAACAAACTAATAAACTAAACTAAACTAAAGGTCTAGTCTGCTGGCAGGACAACAACATAGTTCTACTGGCTCTAGTCTGCACTACCCTGGTAGTTTTACAGACTAGCTACAAGTAGCAACATGTGTATTGTTTGTCACCAGCGATTTGATCTGGGCCTCTGACTTTCCCATGCTAGGATGCAAATGCTAACGATTTGCTACAAGGATCACAAATGCAGAGTCAAGCTGCAATTTCTTATCTATCCATGTTTTTATTACATCTTCATGTCTGTCACGACACCTGGCTGTGTTGGAAGAACATTTGACCTGGACAGGTGTTTGTTAAGACAAGAGCTGGTTAAGACAGGACTGTAGCTACTATAGCTAGTATAGCTACTATAACGTAGTTACAGGTTATTGTAATAACCTTCGGGAATCTCAGCATCATCCTCTTGTGTGTACTGTGTAGCAGCTCTTCAGACCATTTTTGTTCATCTTTTTACATTTTGGAAAAAGAAAAAAAAGACAATTTGATATTAAGGTGCCCACAATGTTTATGCTGCCTACTCTTCCTGATATCATGCCTGATAGTTCTCTCCTGACAGGTTGGTCTTTAGTCTACTTTCTCAACCTCCTCGTTTTGCCTGTTTCTTTCTCACCTAAACCTGACGACCCCACCTCTCTCTCTCTCTCTCTCACACACACACACACACACACACACACACACACACACACACACACACACACACACACACACACACACACACACACACACACACACACACGGACGTGCACAAGCACACACTTCTTGCCTATTCTCAAACTGTCTCTCCCTTTTTCTATAGACAAGCATTCCAGCACACTGGGTCAGGCACAGAGCGCCACTTGTTTACTGCCCAAGGCTGGTTACATAAACTTAACAGGCTTAGATGCCTGGGAAACACTGCAGATTCACTCACTCACTCACTCAACTCACTCACACTCACACTCACACTCGCACTCGCACACGCACACGCACACGCACACGCACACGCACACGCACACGCACACGCACACGCACACGCACACGCACACACACACACACACACACACACACACACACACACACACACAATAACAAACCACTTTGCATACCAGACAGATTTAAGAAGCAAGCAAGGTCCTCTTCATTGCTTTACTTTTTTACTTTTTCACCAGTGTTCCTGGACAATACCTAAAGCCTGAATTATTGTGTGTGTGCAGTTCAACACAAAAAAAGTTTTACTTGTTTTCCAGTTGAACACCACTCTGTTGAGCGACACGTCATATGACACTTTGTTGCCGGAGCATATCAAGCTTCGCTTGGCCTTGAACTCAATAAAACCAGTGAATAACAACAGATCACTGTCAGACATGTGACTAAAGCCAACATTTAAGTTGGCATTCGTTCAATGACCCCAGAACCCCCCCCCCCCCATGCAGACTCATTAATGTACCTGGATGGAATGGAATAGACGAGGTGTCATTAGCTTTCAAACTTTCTCACATGGAGAAAGAGAGAGAGGGGGAAAATAGAAAGATGAGGTTAAGATGAGGCCGGACACACCGAGAGGGCGGGAGTCCGGAGCAATGGACTCCCGTTAGTGGTTGGTTGGTGGAAGGTTTATTTTCTCTGTTCTAGAGTGCTGTGTGGCGTTTCTTGCGATTCTCAGACATTTCCTGCCCTGGCCACTGAAAATAACCCACAGGAAAACAGCCCAACCTGCTGCCGCACATCAATGCTCTATTCAACATTCTATGCTGCTAGCTTATGGGCTAACTTTCACCCTCCACTTAAAATACCACCCACACTAAAGCCAATATAGCACACAATGGTTCCCACACTGTAGTTACAGGATACCTGGAATCACTGGGTAATAACACGGTTTGGGCGGTGAATAGAGGCCAGGACTCGGCCGACATTAACTCAACCACAGGTACAAAACGCACACACAGCGTGCACAATACAACCAACCTATATCAATGTGGTATTGTTCTAGACATACGTCTCTCGCTTTCCCAGGAAACTCATTCATAAAGGTCATTAGTCAGACGACATACTCTCAGTCTGGGACTCTTGGCCTATTATTCTGTGGTAACAATAAGTAACAAAGTGATGGCATGACTGAGTTATTTGCTTTAGGCGACAAATTGTTGGGAGGCTGCGTTGATCTCTAAGGCTACATCCTCTTTGAAACCTGAGTCACCATCAACACAAGACACAATGCTACAAAACAAGATACAAACGCAACGTTGTAATCTTAGCCAGGCTTATTTTCCCCCCCCTTATGAGTAATTGTTAATTGAAAAGGAAAAGAAAGGGTGTCTGGGGAAGACATTTACATGCAAAGTTAAACATGCACACATTCCAAATATGCCGTAAACACCCTACCCATCATATTCATTGCCCAGGGATCGCCGATAGGGGTCTTGCACCTCATAGATGTCTGCGTCCTCTAGGTCATTAGGCCAGCCGGGCCGTGCACCGTGAAATGGCAGGTTCATATACTCCGGTATCTCCTCATACAGTGGCACGTTCTCGTACTCCACAGATTCCTCCCCACCCTCCCCACAGCTGTTATCGTCACCGGTGCTGCCAGAAGTTCGGTCCGGGTTTTTATCCCCCGTGCTCGACTCCACGCTGGTGCAGTCCAGAGACTGACCTCCCTTGGCCAACAGCTTTGGCAGCACCTTGACTGACAGCCTGAGTTCCAGCAGCTTCCGGAAGGAGAGACTCCTCTTCTGATGTTCGCCGCGGATCGCCAGGTCGGCCGCAGAGAAGGACTGCGCCCTCTGCTTGTTCCCCAGAAGTGGGGCTCTGCCCTGGGGAGGGACGCTGCTCCTGGTTGGAATCTGCCTGCTGAAGAACGTCACGCAAGGCTTACGGAAGCGCCATGATGTTCTCTCCTGGGGCGGCGCGGGCAGATCCCGCATAGGAGTGCTGGCATGCGGTGGTGCAGGGGGGTATAGGAAAGGTGGTGGGGGGGCCGGCAGGCTATGCCTCTGGGGTTTCCTGGGTGGCGCCCTGGGCGACTGCTCCTCAGCAGAGAAGGCCTTCCTGGCGTTGGCCAATGGTGGGTGGCAGGCCAGTTTGATCTGTTTGGGGAGGCTATGCGCGATAGGGTAGCGCTCGAAATCCCCATAACCGTCCTCTTCGTAATCCTCCACCCTCTGCTCTGCCCCTTCTTTTTTTAGGGTCAGAGCATCAGGTTCTGGTCGAGAGAGCAGGTCCAGCGAGTGGGAGGCGTTCCTGTTGAGGGAGGGGGATGTGTAGGGCATTCTGTGAAGGCGGGGCGAGAGGGAAGTCTGTCGAGGAGGGGGCACTGGGGCATCGGGCTCGTCCTCCGCCAGGCCTGGAGCTTGTGGCGGTTCAGGGCTATCAACAGAGGTTACAGAACCCTGGCTGAGCTCCTCTCTCTTTGAACCGAGAGACAGGCCAGCGAAAGCTGATGTCCCCGCCACCTCCTCAGCCTCGGGTCCCTGTGCACGCTCCTCTGCCACCCCCTCCTGGGCACTGCCCTCCAGGCCATCCTGCCGGACCAGAGCCGGTTTCCTGGGTTTACGTGGATGAGGGACTGGCAGAGGCTTACACGGGGCTGCAGGGACCTGCACATCAGCCCTAGTGAAAGGTGTACTGTCTATGTGGGGGTCGCAGCAGTCAGGCTCACTAGTGTATACCTGAGAGGATTCAGAGGAGGTCGGCGGGAGAGTCAGTTGTGAACGAGGCCGAATCGGGGAGGTGACGTCGCTATCTGCGGCAAAGCAGGCTGCTTTAGAGTCTTGGGTTGTTGTTGTTTCCGTGACTGAGGCATCGGTTTGCCGGTCACATTTTGCAATATCAGGCTTTGCACCCTTAAATGACTGACCTGTAGTATTTTCACTGTATCTGAATACCTCTGATGCTTTGGCCTGCTGCTGAGCCTCGGTCCCGAGCACCTCCCTGTTCGCCTGTCCTCTGTCGAGGTGTTTCTGTCTCTGGGGTTTGTCTTTATGCTTAGGGAGGCGGTTGTTGGTCACACCTCCATCTCCCTCCAAACCCCCTTTCTCCTCCCGGCCATCTGATTTCTCACAAGGCTGAGTGACAAGTCCACAGTCTTCCGTAGAATTCCCATTCTGCAAGGGTTTGCTGTGCAGGTCGTTCCCAAGATCTGTGACATTCCCGTTGCCCATGTGTTGACACTGGGAGCAATCCTGGAGGCCACACGAGCAGGTGGGGATGACATAGTCTAAATCGCAGGTTTCAGGTTCAAATAAAATCCCATTTTTGGAGTTGAGATGGGACAGACTGTCACCTGGAGCATCCAGGTGCTCCTGAGATGTGATGTTGGGCACACTGGGTTTGGTGGGTGGGAATGAAAGAGACAGGAGTGAGGCAGAAGGCTTGGGGATGCATGGTTTGGGTGCAAGAGCAGGTTTCTCTCTCTTCTGAGCAGCAGGGGAAGGCTGTGACACAATGGAGGGCTGAGGGAAAAGGCCTGGCTTAGGAGCAATGGGAGGGGGTAAGGGTTTGGTGGCAGCAGGGAGTTTAGGTTTGGGAGCCAATGGAGGCTTCTTCACACCTGCAGGAAACAGAGAAGACATTCACAATCAGAATCTGTGGATTGGCCAAGTATGTTCACATGCAAGCACATTGCTGTCCAACACATGAATGAAAAAATAAAATAGCACAGCAGCAAAACAATATAACATATAAGACAGTAATATATACAGTATCTGCATGGAATGTGTGTGTGTGTGTGTGTGTGTGTGTGTGTGTGTGTGTGTGTGTGTGTGTGTGTGTGTGTGTGTGTGTGTGTGTGTGTGTGTGTGGGATATTTTTTATTATATATAGGCTATTATTTAAATCACAACACTTGTTTCATTCACCGAGAATGTAAACTGATTTGTAAAGCATCAACGTATTTCCTTGAGCGGTACCTCCGCCAAAAATCCTGCAACTTCCAAAAACAATGATAGCGTCTATAGCTTAGATATTGCCCAGTGTGTGTACCGGAGGGACATGGGCTCTCAATGGGCATGTCCCAATGGGCATCACCCTAGTATACTTTATTAGAGATCAGAGAATAGAAAACAGCCATGTGCACACAAGTTCTGAACGCAGCACAAGTGCATGCAAGCACTGACTGTCTGACCCTCTCCTGGTATAACCATGGACAGCTGCAAGATGTCATTCAGTCTAGGGTCAAAGGGTGATTCTTAGGGTCACATGGGACAAATGTAGCAACAAAGAGAAATAAAAAGGTAAATGGGAATGTGTGCATATTATTCACATTCTGAACAAGTTAGGTTGTGGATACAAATCAAATATCCAGAGACTGTGCTGTCAAATGATGTGCTGTCTAATTAATGCTAACTTTGTAAATGTGAGCCTACTACTAGATCACATCTTCTTCATAGAACCACATTGATTCAGTATATAATGAAATTAGCCTATGAATGCCTTGCCCAGTTGAGTATTGGGTGGTGGAGTAAGCATCTTTCGATGGAAGCAGGATTCACACTATATTCGGGATAACTGGATTACAAACGCAGATTGAGCAAGCATTCACACTATTTAGGAGTGCTAGATATGAATTAAATAAATAAATGTTTTTATGTGATGTATTCCCCATGCTTTTTGTTCTTGCTTAATGTAAGTCGCTCTGGATTAAGAGCGTCTGCTAAATGCCTAAATTGTAAATTGTAATTGTAATTACAGTCAGATGCAACATCGAATTCACCTGCCAACTGTTGAAGTCACTGCATATACCTTCTACCATATCTCTACTGGCATGTCTGATATGGTGTGTACTGTGTAGTTTACAGGAGATTATTCATGAAGTATGGACCATTCATATTCTCTCGGTTCATTAATATGATGCAAATGTTATGACAAGTTTATGGCAGGCATGGCCTAGTGGAGTCATATTTTAGGCCTTATATTTTCCGTTATTTACACACACAGTAAAATCCCAGCCAGTAGCCTACTGTAACTCTTTAGTGTCCATAATATCTAGGCAAATTGTTACATCTGTACACTCTCGGAGTCAAATATTAACACCGAGGATTTTACTGTGTACACTGACTGGAGTCACTGGACTGCATGGATCAAACTGTCGTCTCGTCGACAGCACGAGAAGCGGAGTCATCGAGCGGATGTTCCCGTAACCTGAATGACACAAAAACGCTCATGCCCCATGGAAAAAAAAGAACTGTGTAAAACGGTGCATGCATACATAAACACTCACTCAATGAAACAACCCCGCTTCAGCCCGATAAACGTCCATTATAACACTGTTGCGACTGCGAGATGTTATGATCGAGTTGGTTTATAACTTTTGTGTGTTGCATCAACAGCAGGGCAGATGTTTTAAAGACAAAGGAAACATCTCCCCCCCTTTGCCCCCTGACACTGGCTGCAAAGGGGTATATGAAAACGGAATCAAATTCATTGTGTTGATTATTTTTAGTATGCACCGAGATTGAGGTCGGGCTCATCCTCTCTCTTGGATGTCTTTTGAAAGCTATCATTAAGAAAAACAGTAATTAACTCTGGTTATAACTAAAGAAAAAAATAGACCCAAAAGTTAACGTCGGGCTAGAATTTAGTGTAGCTTTTCCCCCCTTCATTTTCTGTAAAACACGCCAAAATGCAAACAATATTGTCATTATAATAATCACACAAAACACACTTTGCAAAGCACGATTTCGCTAACTTAGCAGCACCCCCCCAGCCCCAGGAAACAAACCTGTGCTCATGACTCCCGACTTGCTCCGTTCTCCATGAGTAAAATTTACTTTCAATGGAAAGGCAAGGAATTCGGTGTTTTTTCCCTCTTCGACAGCATTGTCAGTCAGTGGAACACACCACCACCGCGACGTGATCTTACTTATCCACAGCGGTTTCCCCTCATTCCGACGACGGATGCATGAATCAAGCCTATACGCGTGTTACTTTTGTCCATTTTCCCCAAGTTTTTCAGCCACGGCGCTGCTTCCTTTCCTTTCCCTCTGGCTCTTCGGTCGGTGGCGGTGGGACCCCGGCAGTCCCCTCCTTCGACCACCAGGGGTGCGCTCTGCGTGCTTGTTGTCAGTCACCATGCCAGAATTCACCCTTCGAGGAAGGACGAGGATAGGGGGGGGGGGGGGGGGGGGGATTCTGGGAAGTGTAGTTTTTCCCAGCCACCGTGCTCCTGGCTCTTCGATGGGACCATAGAATAGCTGGTTCCCAAAGTGGGGTCCGGGGACCCTCAAGGGTCCTTGAGGGAGTTCCAGGAGGTCCCCAGCTAAATGATAGTTAGGAACCAAATGGAGCCTTATGGGTCTGTAACCAAATGGACCCATTTGTACACTCTCTGAGTTAAATTACGGTAAGTTTGATTTTACCATAATGTATTGATGTATTGGGGTCCCAGAGATAGACATGCCATTAAATAGGGGCTCGTAGCCTAATTCAGGTCAAACCGGGGGCCCTAGAGCCATACAAATCTTCTCATATGGGGGTCCTTGGCATGTATTTCCAAATAGGGGGCCCGCAGGCTAATGAGTATCATTTTGGGGGTCCTTGACATGAAAAAGTTTGGGAACCACTGCCATAGATATAAGAAAGGCATGTCTATGGATTGGACTATGGATGGGAGCAGCAGAGCAGCAATGGCCACTAGGGGCGCCCCTGCTCGTCACCATATTTCTCCTGGGGGGGTTGTGGGAATTGTAGTTTAACATTAGCATCTGTCCTGTAGGTTTAAACACAGCTAGCAATAGCTAGCAGCAGCGGCTCCAAGACTCCAACTTGTTATTCTATCGACTACAGAATGCCAGAACAGTAGTGTGTATAGATGGCGCAGAGCAATGACTGAGGAGTTTGATGAAGATGTGGTATTTGAGGTTCGTGTTACAACCACGGGTGTTCATTTGAGCATGTTTGTCATTGTGTGCACTTGTTATAACATGTTAATAGCAGTGTCACTGTCTGGTTGCTGGTTGTGACATCTTGTGGCTGTGCTGAATGAGGCAGCTAAACCCAGGTAGCTTAGCAGACACAATAGCCTTCCCGTACGGTTCTGTTTGGCTTGTTGCACTGTCTGTATTGATGATACACACTGACACACACATGTGGCACAAATGTGGCTGGTTCCTTTTTTTTGTTGCTTTGGTGGCATTGAGGTTGACTGGGCTATAGTGGGCTGTGGCTGCGTGTTGTGTTGTTGGGTGTTTCATCAGCATCAGAGGCTGAGCTGTGTGGGGTGGGGACCAATGGGTCCTCTGCGTCGTTTTGTCAGGAAAAAATAAATAACGTAATATCTGAACGGTGACAAGATGCTGTCTGATTTCGTCCGACAATGGAAGTGAGTAATCATCAGCTTTACTGCAGCAATGACATGCATAAGGTATCCATCTACTTACTACTACTACTTGTACAGCTGTCCAGATGCAAACAGCTGTTTTCTCAGCCACGAAGATTCAGCATCTGCCATCTGGCAAAGATCGATCTCGGTCAGACATCATTCGGTCAACTTGTAATGCTTCTTCTATTTGGTTATTTATAATTTAGTATGACACTCAGCTACTTGCTTACTGAACGTTCTCTGTTGTTCAATCTATAATGTGTTCAATGGACAAAATGCTGCAGCTGTCTCAAACTAGCTGCTTTCTCAAAAAATAATGTAAGTGTAATTAGATTAGATGCCTGGCGGAAGGAAGGAAGCAATGGCGGGTTGTAGAAGCAGGGCAGAAAACACAGTCTTAGCAAAATGTGTGTCTGAGACTGTGTGCCAGTTGTTATACATGAACATCACAAGCGAGAGCATGTGAGAGACAGTGGAGATTTGATATCGGCTGATACTTTGAACCTGTGTGCATTTGTAGTGGGACTGGCAGCACTCTGATGTCTAATCTCCACATTTTCTCTCTCCACGCCACACCCTCCATCCATCTGGCACAATCATCCCCACTTCTGCTTATGTCCTCCATCTCTGTCTGTCCATCTCTCTCCTCCCTCTCTTGTCCATCTGTTAAAAAAAAAAAATCACCATTGTTCCCGTTTCCCGTCTCTGTCTCTCCATCTCTGCAGAACTCTCCTCTTTTCCACTACCTGCACGATCTAGGCCACACAGACTTTGAGGCATGTCCATCAGGGTCACAGGAGGAGGAAGACCAAACTTCTCATCAGGATGCTCCCCCCAAAACCTCAGTGAGTTCCACTCCATAACACCCCGTCCCCCACCCCACCTCTCGCCATACCCAAGCTTTCGCTCATTTACAGTGCTGCCTCAGGGCTTGTGTGAGGCGGAAGACAGATAGTATTTATAATTCGAATGTACAGTACAATTACAATACAATGCAGCAGCAACATTACAAAACTCCCAAACAGCCAGTCCAAGAAACAAAACAATACAAAATAAAAACAGAGATCATTTAAGGTTCATATATATCCAAAATTCGTCCCAAGGCTCTTTCATTTAACTTTCCCCATTCACCCTGCCCAACATATATTCATATGATGTGATTTTAATCATTTCCTCATTCCATTCTTTGAGCCCAGGTGTTCTAGGGACCTTCCAATTACGCAGCAGTAGTATTTAAATCAGTTATTGATGAATCAGCACATCTGTACAAAAAAAATGCACACTAGTGTACAGTGACTTCCATCAGTGGACACGTGGCTGGATGGCAGCGATGGCACAGATTAAGATATTTTGCTGTAGATTTGATAAACCGCATGTTCTTTTCTCCTTATCTATCGCACAATGATCGATAAGTAGTATGATCGTTTCAATAGATTGAGCAGACATTGCATTTGACCAAGAACATAACTTAGGACGGTAATTCTTCCGTAGCAAAGAATCTACCCCAGACCCAATTCCACCCATATCATGTCTGTCTTTCACATGATGCACCTTAATTAAGAACGCTGCTGGGTTATTTTGTGGTGGTGGTGATACTGTTTTCTTTGTTTATTGGTTTTTTCACAGAAGCATTATTTAAATACTGGAGCTGAGAAATAATAAGTGGTGGCATTAACAGCTTCTCTTAATAAACCCCACAAGTATAATGTACAAGAATAAATACATTGAATTTTCACCCCAAAGAAAAAGAACAACGGAAAACAAAACAAACAAACAAACCTTAAATACAGGATCAATAAAAGTTGAAAAATAAAAGGTCTGTTTGGGTTTTGAGCTGTTCAATGCATGTGCAATTTGGTTCAGGATGTGTGCTGCACCTCTGTAGTTAAAGGATGAAAGGTCTTGTACGTGCCAGAGTTAAATTAACACTAATGACCTATAGCTGTGAAACAATAACTCAAATCTGACTCTGTCCTCAACTCAAAAGCCGGTCTCTAAATGCTTTGCTCATCTCTCGAGACTGGTGACAAGCAAGCAGCCTTTGTTGCTGAAAATGTGTGGAAACAATCTGTTGATTAAACAAGGCTTGCAAAGACTTAATTGCAGTCTTTCATATTGGGGTTCAGGATTGTTCGGCTTGGCGTAGGTTTTCTAGCGAACGTTCTCACACGCAGTTTCAGCATCTACATTGAACTTAGATGTCACCACCAGACGCCATGCGGACATTTCCGATGATCTCTATCCAGACGAACTCTATCCAGACAAGGAATTGTCCCGATGATCATGAGTTCACTAGTACCCCACCACCGCCACCATACACAAACCACCTTCAACAGGAAATAATGTTGCATTGGCTTCGTTCAGGAACTTTCCGCATATCTGTGTGTCATACTTCCTCTCTGTGAGCCTGTTTTTCTGAGGAGTGTTTGAGGATTTGGGATTTCTATGAGACAGGAAAGCTTTTGGTTCGTCCCTCTGTGTCTAACTTCCTGAAAACAAGATTGTGTGTGTGTGTGTGTGTGTGTGTGTGTGTGTGTGTGTGTGTGTGTGTGTGTGTGTGTGTGTGTGACTGTGTGTGTGTGTGTGTGTGTGTGTGTGTGTGTGTGTGTTTTCCAGGCAACCATACAGACAACACTGGTTATCTTCACATTTATTGTTGAACACAATTTACGTGGGCCATCTGAAATGCAGCTGTGTGTGAGTGCATGCATGTGTGCACGTATTAGTGCTTTGATAGTATTATGTCGATTTGACTGTGCAGAATTTGAGCCACAGTCAGCGTTTTAGGTCTGCTTATATTCCTAGTAAGAATTGCTTAATACATGCTGTCTGCTGCCGCCAACCCCCCCCCCCCCCCCCTGCCCACCCATCCCCAGATATTGTAGTCATGATATTCTGTGAGTGTGATGAAGATATACTGTATATATTATATTCATAACAAGCTGCATTACGGTCTCTCACTCAATCTATCTTTTCACATAATGGCCGTAACAACATGGGCCCTTACGGACATACTTTTACTTGTGAAGATCTTTGCCAGGTGTTTCCATTCTCTCACTGTTATGCAGGGGGTGCCAAGGTACACAACAAAAAACAGGGGAGACGCAGTTTAATCAAAAATAAGCAATCAAGGAATAAATCATAAATACCCAGATGAGGTGTGGAAGTCAGGAGTGTAGTGTGTGTGTGTGTGTGTGTGTGTGTGTGTGTGTGTGTGTGTGTGTGTGTATGTATGAGTGAAGTGTGTGTGTGGGTGAGTGTTGCATGTATTAACCAAAATGTTGAAAAGGGTGCATGGTGGGAGAGGTGCAAAAAGTAAACTGAAAAGAACAGAACTGAGGAAGGACTGGGGAAGCAGGCATTTATACAGCGTTTCCAGACCTGAGCCGACAGCCGTAGTCGTTTCTCTGTCGGCCAGTGTCTTTTCCGGGTTTTTAGACAGCTGGTGGATGGAAAAGAAGCTCCACCCACGCGGCTGAATGCCGCGACGGCTAGATTCCCGGAAACGCTTGGGGGTGGAGCTTAATTTCCATCCACCAGCTGTCTAAAAACCCGGAAAAGACGCTGGCCAACAGAGAAAACGTCTGTCGCCTGTCGGTACGCCTGTCGGTAGGTCTGGCTACGGCTATAGGGCGTCGACACCCGGGTCCAGGTGCGAGCCACTCATTGATTAGGCTCTGCTCCCCAATCCTATTGGACAAAACAGAACAGAAGTTACTATAGGGCAAAATACAATATATATATATATATATATATATGAGACAAAAAAGGGACTCCTGCACATCCAAAAAGACCCGTAGGAGGTGCAAGTCTAGTTAGCAGGCATAGACATCAAAAAAGAGAAAAACCTTCCAAGGAAGGGACTGCACACTCCAGGGAACAGAGACGGACAACTTACTGCATCAAACTTATTTATTAGCACTAATAAATAAGTTTGATGGCTTTTGACACGTTGATATTTTAGAGAGAAGAATGACAACAACAACTGTTGTTGATGTCGATGGTCATTGTTTGTTTTGTTGATGCTAGTTCTGCATCGTAGCCGCCATCTGTAATCAATATGGTTGCAGCCTTTAGAGTCTTGACTAATGAACCCCCCCCTAAGAGAAGGGTCATTGTGCAGACTGCCAAGTCTGGATCAATAAGATAGGCCTCCCTCCTCCTCCTCTCCTGTAGGCTGTAACACACACACACACACACACACACACACACACACACACACACACACACACACACACACACACTACAGAGGCAGACAGAAACAGGATGTTATGATGCAGCTGCCATAGTAGTCTAAAGTTCCTTTTAAACAAGATTTATCATACTTGTGGAGAAACACTTTAAGCAGATTAGTGAGTGGGCCCATTCGTGATTACAACAGACTGCTTGGGGATATTTTTGTATAACCACTTGTGTCATTTCTAATAGCCTTATTACACGTATGTCCGGAATGCGTTTAAATGGCTGTGGATTATCAAAAGCAGCGCTCCCGATTGGTCTGTGTGTTGGTGTTTAGAGAGTCTGTCCGGAATGTTTAGAGTACAGTGAGTCTCCTCTGCTGGGACAACCTGGAAAACTGTGGAGCAAAACTGTGTAGCACTGCTCTTAAATGAAATTGTCATCTCCTAGACAATGTTTTCTCATTTAAACTCCCTACTTTCTTTTCATGACGTTAAGAGACATGCTTTGAAATGGAGAAAACTGGTTTGTTTAACCATAAACCATAACCATAATGCCAGTCCCTCTCTGTGATTGTCAGGGAGGACGGCTACGAAGACTGGCCGATGCCCTGTGGCGGTGGATCCCGATTCACCCGGATGCCCCATCTCCTAAGCTGGAGCAGCAGATGGTAAGTTTTACTATTGAATTGACAAGTGCCAGAAAAGCATCGGTATCATGAAATTGCAACATTGTTTCATATGAAATCAACCAACCCCATATGATTTATCTCTATATATATATACTGTATATATAGATACGGTATATGATTTATCTGCTGTATGAACATATAGGCATCTTGACTGTTCAAGTCCTCTTCCCTCCTCATAGGACAGTGTGTTTGGTCAGTATTCGGTGAGGTGTATCCTGGACCAGGATGTATTGCTGCAGGAGGATGTGGAGCTGATAGAGTTGTTGGACCCCAGCCTACTGACCCTGGGATCCTCACCCTCTGGCTCTCCCAGTCGCCCAAGTGCCCTGCCCAGACCTAGCCTTCTGGCAAACCCCTCACTATGGTACGAACGGATCCACTTTAACCCATATGCTTTGTCATACAACATCTAACTAAACAATTGCTGATCTACAAGTACCACAATGAGCTTGTACTTCTCGCTATTTCACAAACATTTTAAACTTTTTTTCAAAATAGGGCGGATGCCAGGGTTAATGTGGTTAAGAAAGTTATACCTACATAGGACGGAGAGAGAAAGACACACACCGTTCACATACACACAGACATTCACACATGAGGTGTCACTGCTGTATTATCGGATAACATCCTCACCAGGTGAGTTAAATCACCTGGTGAGTTAAATCTAACCCGTTTGTGATGCCTGTACTCTATAGACAGACTAGCGTCTGTCCAAATTCACTGCCTCTGAATAAAGTGATCAGACACAAACCATTCCCTTCTCTGTCCTTTATACTTATCCAGGGACATGGCTGGTCTGGTGGGCCTGGCTGCGGTGTTGCTGGGCCTGTGCTCTGCCTCTGAGGGCTTGTGGTCCCTGGCTGCGCCCCCCTGGGGAATCGCCGTGCTGGGCTGGGTGGGTCTGCGGGGTGTCGGTCTGTGGAGACAGGGCTGCATGCAGAGGACCGTCCACACGCGGGCCACAGAGATCCAGACGCTGGTCCAGAACAGCAAGGCTCTGACTGGCCTGTCGCGCAAAGCCCTGCGTCTGGTGCAGGAGACCGAGGTCATCTCTAGGGGCTTCACCCTGTAAGTAGTATATGCTCCGTTTCAATGTGATTCTTTTTTTTTTGTTTTCTTCTCTTAACCCATTCTGACCTGAGATCAGATTCATACAAGGTTTCCACTGGACACACACTGGTCTGATTAACCCATTCTGACCTGAGATCAGATTCTAAAAATGTCAGTCGTTCTTCGATTTTTCAAAAATAGCAGACCTACAAGCTTGTAGATCTGCTATTTTTCAATAGCTAAGGCATAACATGATGCTAACACCAAAATGGGTTCCCGTTCAGAATGGGTTAAAAAAGTGATCCCCATGGGTCCCCAGAACCAAGGACAGGGAGTTTTCGATTAATCTACATTAGTAACATGGTTAAATTTGGAATTTGACGTTACAATGGGGTTTGTCTGATAATACTGTCTAAATACTGTCTAAATACTGTCTAAATACTAAATCAAGCATCTTAAAAACTGTCCATGGTGTTCCCAAACGAAGGCCATGATACGATATGTTCTAATCTAGACACCTATTTGACCAATATATTGTCAGAAACATTTCCAAATCAATTTGAAAATGTTAGTTGACAACATTTAAACCAAAAGCAAGGAAATAAATACACCCTGCGACACCCCCACTCTCACTTCCATGTGCTTTTATCATTTGCGTTTTACTCATCATGTTTTAGTTCGTTTATATGTAAAGCATTTTCGTAACATAATTAATTTGAATAATAATAATTAATTACGTTTATAATATAATTTTGTTTTGTCTGCTTGTTAAGTTTAAAAAGGGCCCACGTAATTCTGTTCACATGATAAAACAGTTTTGAGTGCAGGCCAGTCGCACGGGCACACCTGTTGCATGTTAAAGCGTCACACACCGCAAATGGCTTGTATTTCGTCTCTAGTGTTGTGTTCGGTGTTGTGTGTGTGTTTCTCTGCCTCTCTGGGACGTCTGCACAGTTGTATCACATTTCACTTGTCAAGTTTGCTCGACAGGGTGAGTGCGGCCAGCTCCTTTAGCAGGGCCGGGCCCGGGGCGGTGCCACGGGGTCAGCAGCTGATCGGGCTCAGGAAGGCCCTGTACCGGGCTCTCCGCTCGGCCTTCAGAGCCTCACGCAGAGCCACCTGTCACATGCTCAAGGCATATCCTTTACCTTGACCTTACTGGAGAGACACGACTGGATGTAAAGGCATCAGACATACTCTAGGCCTAGGCAGGGAGAGATATGGGTGGAACGCGCTTCAGTGTGTATACAGTTAATTGAACCAATTCATTTAATCGATTGTAAAAAGCTATCTACAAGCTCACAACCTGATGTGATGTGGTGTGTTGTGAGCTTGCATACACGCTATTTTTAAGGTTTCTTTGCACAACACTGTTATGGGACAAAGTATAACGTGGTTTGAAGTGGTTTAATAGATAATAATTTTCTCAGTGATTAGCCACAAACATTTTATCCATTTTGCTTCTTAGCCGTTGGGTTTCCCACCCCTGAGTGTACTGTATACTGTATGTATACCGTAGAAGTTTACTGTACCCTCGAGGGGTTTCAAGTGTAAAATGTCGTTTGAATATGGTTTTGAATATGTGAGAGCACAGCAATAGTTCTATGAGCTAAAGAAAATCTCTGTGTTGTGAAGATTTGTACACATTCCTGTCACAGAAAGCGATGAGTCCTTAACTCCTCTCCACATTCCCGCTGAACTCTGAGATTGACAACGTGTACAACTATGTGTCTGCAGTGCCTCTGAAGGAGCTAGGGCTAGGCCTAGGGGTGGAGCATCTGGGTGACGAACAGGCCCAGGAGCTGACCGATGACTATAGCCTCCCCGCCCTGAAAGTAAGGATCACTGAGGCATTAACCTAAAGGAAAACAGAAGAGTACAGAGGGAGAGGCTTTGCAAGCTAAAAGCGCATTTCAAAGGCAATGCCATTAGAAATTGAATGGGGGGTAAAAAAGGCATGGATATCATCGCTGTCAGGCGGAAACCCTGTATGTCCAAAACCATTACTTTTCAATAAATTAATAAACTAGCCTGTGTTTTTTTTAATGGATCCAATGTAGTTTTAATAGTCACAAACTGTTGTTAATACTTTTCATTGGTTAAATATATATGAAAACCCACAGACAGACCTTCACCCTGGCGCCCCTATCTCGGGCAAGTGATTATAGGTGTAATTTAGAAATAATGCTATGTTATCGGCTATAACACTGTTATACAACAAAGTACAACATCGGGCATGATGTATGGAAAAAAAACTAAAAAGATGAAACATGGAGGAGACACAAGGTTTCTGCCCGACAGCGGCGATGTGTAGAAAATGCAGGACATGTAAACAAAGCTCGGCAGAGAGGTGGTGGTGGTTCAGTCACTTGCCTTCCTGTAGGTGCTGTTCCAACTGTGGGTGGGGCAAAGCTCCGAGTGCTTCCGTCGACTGGCCCTGTTGCTGTCGCCGCATCGCCTGGAGGAGCCGTCGGAGGGCGCGGCCGACTGCGAGGAGGCCCCTCTTCAAGGTGTACTGTACAGTTCCATCGCCACGGTGACCGAGCCCCTCCATCATGCCCTGGGCGGTTGCCTGAGCGAGGTGCAGCGTAGCTACGACTTCCACCGCTACTTCGAGACCCAGCCGCGCGCTCAGGGCTCCGACAGGGTGGGCGGTGCCAGGGAGAAGTGCCGAGAGCTCAACACCTTGCACACGTCCATCCGTAGCCTGCAGCTGCATCTGAAGGCTTTGCTCAGCGAGTGAGTCCCTAACACTCTCAACGCGCACCCAATGTCAGACCTAATTAAGGGCCGATTCATACTCCTATTTTACCGCTATTTCGGCGCTGTAGTGCCGAAATGATTTCGGCTCGTCAGAAATTTTCAGTAGCACCGAAGAGCCGACTTTAGGACGGTACCCGCCCCCCCGAACCTCAAATGACGTCAAATTGTAGGCTCTACAGCGCCGAACCGACTTTTATTCGGCTCTAAAATATAGGAGTATGAATCGGCCCTTACACATCCTATAGTTCGGCAGCTGAGGTGGACGGGTGGTATATAGTCTGTCTTTTTTTATTGTCCTGAAATATTGTCTATATGCATACATTCACGAAACCACTTGCTGACCGGCAGTTCGTTTTTTTTTTATATAGGGGTTTCTTGTGACCCTACCATTAACATCCTATGGCAGGCAAAAATGTCAAACTTTCCTAGGGGGTTTTCGTGATTCTGAATCCATTCCAAGCATTAGTTTTGCACAGAAAACACTCCTTGGGCTAAAAACAGCCATAGCCACTTGTCCCAAAATGTGGTGACCTCATCACATTTGTCATGACATACACATACAGCACCACTCAGTTCAGATGGGTCTGATTGTTTTTATATTGTGTCAAATAAGAACTGTGTTCCAAACATAAACAAATGATCCTGGCAGTTTGACTCATGCATATGAAGAATCAACTGACGGCGAGAAAATGCTAATACTGCTGCGAATTAGTAATATTTTCGCTAGAAACAGAATATCACATTTGAGTGACTCACTATTGTAATTGTAAACGATACAGAGCCACCTCCCCGACTACTATCGCCAAGACGGTTTATTATGTTTATTTTTGGACCACAATGCTTCTATGAGACGTTGATCCCTCGACTTTTCAGGGAATGAACATGTGACGTCAGGACTTCGGTACTCTATACTGCACTTCCATATAAATGTGGGAAAAAAAGAAAAGTACGACGACAAAAATGCATTTCTCATGAACATTGTTCCACCTCCAGGATGATCATCCTGGAGGATGACCTGGAGAAGCTGATGGTGTCCAAGCAGCCAGTGGAGCTGACGTGCGAGGGCTATCTGGAGCTGAGTAATCGTTTGCACCACCTTCAGCCGCACATGCAGGCCAGTGCCAGCTGCTGGGACGATTCCATGTGCCAGGTGGACCGCATGCTGAAAAGGGCCAGCTCCTGTCCAGGTGGGCAGCGGTTCTCAAACCTTTGAATTGTACGGACCCCCATTGACCCCCCAATTGTATCTCGGGGACCCCAATCTACGTTATTTTGACTCGGAGACTGTACAAATGTAACCAGATGGACCCGTGATTTGTACAGTCTTTGAACTCCTCGGGGACCGCTTGGGGGTCCCTTGACCCCACTTTGAGAACCACTACTAAATACGAGCATGCGCATGCGCACAACCCTGCCATGCAGCACCGTGATGTTTCAGTGGGCCATTCAAGCCATGTTGTGTGCATGTATTATTAAACGTGGAACGTCTTTCTACATACAATGCATGAAGACGGAAAACTATACATTTTTGTTTTTGTACATACCATCCACCCCCACCTCTCCTCCCAGTCTGTACGTTTCCATGGTTACAGTGAGGTTATTTTTAGCATAGACTTCCTTCTTCCTGCCTTGAGACTATTCCCAGTCATGGAGGAAGTAGCTCCTTCAGAATATATAGGACAAGAAACCGACGAGAGAAAGATAGAGGGACACAATATACTATGACCTACTTTCAGTAAGGGAAAAAAAATAAAATATATATATATAAAATATGTTGTCCTGCAGGTACAGAAGCGGAGCACTGTGCCGCTCCTATGGCCAATGTTCCGACCCCTACACCATCATACCCCTTGATCTTGGACAAGGACCTTGTGCCTGAGGAGCTGGTGAGCGAGAGCGTTCCGTCCTGTGTCTGTGTCTGTATCTGTGTAACATATGATAGGCCATTGTCATAATCGACCTCCCTGCCTGCCCCTTGTGTTTAACCAGGAGTTGGAGGCCTACGTGTCAGACTCTGAATCAGAGGGTGAAAGTCGAGGGTCGTGGTGTGACATGCTGTCACCGGAGGAACGAGAACGGCAGAAGCGTGAGAGAGAGGAGTCTCGTCGTGTCCTGTCCGAGCTCAAAGCTGTGCTGGGCTTCCGGACGTCCGAGGGGGAGAGGATGAAGTGGAAACAGCTGCTATTCAACGACCAAGGTCTGCATTGACCCATAATGCATCTCTCTCTCATACTGTATCATCCACTGTGATAATACTCCTCCTTCGTAAAGTTGACATACGCCTTCCTCTGTCCCTCTAGCTGCTGTGAAGCCTTTGGGTAAGGACAGTTCAGACCCTCAGACTCCCTCTGAACCATTGGACACTCCAGCTTCTGAGGGTGTGACAGGAACAGGCGCCGAGGATGGAAACCACCTATTGGAATCCGCCCAGGAAGAGGACGAAGCAAGGGCGAGGGCTGACCTCTCCCCGACAGAGACGGAGAGCGACGCGGAGCCGGTGAGCGAGTTCTGCTGCGGCCTGGAGGAGGTGAGCGATGAGGCAGGAGGTGCTTTGCTTACAGACCGCGAGGGGAGAGCTGAGCTCTACCAATATGACGGGCTCTCTGAACAGGGCGCTGAGCAGAATGGGCTAGACTCTCTCCTGAAACTCCGGATCCCCGCCGTATCTGTGATGGACAGGCTGACGGAACTCCACGGCTCAGAAGCGCTCAGCTTCAGCTCCTCCCTAGCCGCCCAGGTGGTGGCTCGCTCGCACTCCCTCGCCAACATGGAAGAGCAGACGTTCGGTGACGATGGGGATGATGAAGAGGAGGCGGATGAAGAGGAGAGAAGCAGACAGAATCCTGAGAACTAGAACCTAAAATAAATGCTGCTTTAACCAAGCAATGAACAGTGGCCCTCCCCAATAGTGTGTTCAGCTTAATTTAAACTTTGTCATATGACCGCTCGCTGAAAAGAACCAATTTCAATTAAATGGTAAATGATTTGCATTTCTGTAGCGACTTTATCCAAAGCACTTTATTGTGCATTACATTCACCCATTCACATTCACAAATCGACGGTGGAGGCAACCATGCAAGGCACCGACCTGCTTGTAGGGAGCAGTTAACGGCTCAATATCTTGCTCAAGGACACTTTGACATGAAACCAGTATAGTAGCCGAGATCGGGATCAAACCGGGAACCTTCTGGTGACCAGACCTCCTGTGCCAGTGACGCATAGTACGCCTAAGTATAAATTGGGCTTTAGGCCTTAGTATTTATGTGTGAGTCTCTTGATGGTTAACACCTGTTACACCTCTATAACAGTTTGCTGTGCAGGAGAATGATTTAATTGTTCTCCTTCACCCATCCGTCCAAATCGCCTGCACTCTGTACAATTCTTACCACTCTCTCGCTGATTCTACTCAGGTATCAGAGCCACTTAGCAATATATGACCTTACAGTGATAATATATGACCTTACAAGTTACAATGATAAGATCCCAAGTTCAGGATGTCTACAGTTTACCTGTTTAATCACCCACATACTGTATATTGTTCACACCCTTTACACAGTATCTGTGTTGAAGCAAAGAGATTTGATTGTAAGCAAGCACCTGTGTTTTCCAAATGATTGGCTTTTTATGGGTAAGATGCTTTTCCCCCCCTTTTTTTCCCCAATTGGTTATTAGTGCCCATGCAGATCCCTAAATATAATTATTATATTTGACATATCAGTCCAAGCCCAGAGTGGAGATTTGTGGGCTGTACTGATGTGTGTCCAACACAATTCAACCCAGCTGACCATAGTCACAGAGAGAGATAGAGAAAGGGGGTAAGGATTAGATTAAAAGGAAGTGGAATGCTATTTTTGTTACAACTGTTTTATTTTTGTCAGGCTGTCTGCCTCCCTCTTCAAACAGTGAGGCAGAGAGACAGTGGTGTGAACTTAGTAACCATCCATCCATACACACATGATTGTATTTGAAAATTAAATCGTGGCATTAGCTTTATCTGAACACCATTGTCTTGTTGTAACTATGACAAATCTGTGGAGACCCCAACACGCCTACTGTATGTCCTGTTATCTGTGTTTACAAGGGCGCACTCATCTGACCGTTCAGGATTAGGAGTCTGCAACAGTTAATCGAACTCATCGATTTAATCGATTATAAAAAAGAAAAACGATTCAGTAATTGATAAAAGAAAATAGATCTAAAAGTTCACAATGCATTGTGATGCGACACATTGGCAGCTTGTAGATCTTCTATTTTTTGTAAAACACACCTCAATTATTAAATTAATTGAAAAGGTAATCAATAGAATAATTGCTATGAAAATAATCGATAGTTGCAGGAACTTGCAGCCCCATTCATGATGCCTCCCTTTTCAACTTCAGCACCCATGGGACCTGATGGTTGCCTTGAAGAAACTGCACTTGTACAAGGCTTACGGTTAAATGCCATACCTGTTTGGTATGTTATTAGATGTTTGGTGGATGAATGAACGTATCTTGTGCTGGGACGGAAACCCTACTGTTTCAAATGAAGTTGCTCACAAAAGAATGCCCCCATCCCACCCCATCCCTGTCACCATGCTCTGGCCCCACCTGCATCATCCCTGGGGGTGAGGTCTACCATTCATTTCATGTGTGAAATAAAATGCTGTTCCGGAACTGTATGGGTGTTCTGTGTCTACTTCAGTCGCCTTTGACCGAAGAGTCTCACGTTACAGAGACTAACCGTGACCCTTGGCGGAAGAGAAGCGATAGAGTGACCTTGCAGTCGCAGAGGTGAGGGTCAGACCCGAGTAAGTGTTACTTGATATCTTTTGTGGAGTTCTGCATGTCAGACTCTCAACAGCTGGTGCCGCACCTATGTTCTAGCCCTCTGGCTCACTAGCTGCAGTGCACTAATTATGTGAAATCCTGGTTGTACAGTAGCTTATCCTGGGCGTCTGTGGAACCCTCAATTTTAATATTGGGCAGCATTAGGAAATAAAGAGCCTGGCGTTTGATGAACAGCATCTTAACAGATGATCATTAAAGAACGATTGGTTCATATCGCATAGTGTAGTGGTGCTGCCATCTAGGGGTCCATTCAGTAGCTGTCAGTCATGACAGTCAAATTGACAATACATTACAATAGGCTACAAAACAAGACAAACAAAGTTTTTAATACAACATCAGAGCCAGGGGGGTTATTTAGTTATAAATTGTTTTAATGTACTGCTTGGCCTAAATCTCAAATACAATACTTTGGAATGACTACATTTGGATTTATGTACCGGTATATGAAATTTAGCTAGAATAATGATCAAATTTATTTTGTATAGGCCTACTTCATTTGTCTTATTACTGAAGCCAAACAGCACATTTTGCCAATATAAAGCCGCGGAAGATAGGAGGTGCTGAACGTTTAGTATGGGGTGCGCGCGGAAAAGTGTCTTTTACTTTACCTCTCCACATGCATGAGCAAACTGACACAGGCAATTAGGGTGCCGATACTGTGATACAGCATATTTAAATTATTAGGCGTAACGCGTAACAGAAATTTGTTTTATTATTATTTCCCCCCTCCTGTCCGAGGGGGGGCTGTGCTGCCTGGGGGGAGGGGGTGCTCCAGCCCCCCAGCACTAGAGCATTAAAGTCTACTTCCCTCAGCTCAGCCAGCCATGCAATATACCGAGATTCGAGATAATTCCTTCCAAAACTTGGGTGGGCAATGGGCATGCAGTTCCAAAATAAGTGCAGCATTGTCTCTGGAATGGATTATGTTATGTAGCTCTGGTCCATAGCCTTCTACTGCTCTACGATTCTGCCCTGAAACGCATTAGAGCTATAGATTATGATCATAGTCATAGATTTCACACAATGAAGAAGATAAGATCATTGATTTGTAGGATAATCTCTCCCTCCCATTTCCTGTCACCTTAACGCCCACATATTAAAATAAATAAATAAAACAATACAATATATTTTTTTTTAATTTATTGTGGATTTATTTCATTGGCCATGGCCCATGCACGATGCACCTAGGGTGACCAGATCCAAACTGCTCATTTGAGGGACAGAAGTATCGCTTGTGTGGGACAAGTGGGATGGGGGGACGGGGTTGAGTTGCTATTAAATGCCTTGATGTCATATTCGACCATAGGCCTATTGGCTATCATGTATAAACTCCTTTGGTGTCTCACATTTTGTTTTAAAATCATGCTTTATTTTTATTTTAACAGGCTTAAAACACATCTTGCAGGAAGAGACAATGAGAGAGCTTTACAACAGAAGGCCAACTATTAGGGCATTTGAACACTGATGCAATATTGCCTGTCAGTCACAATGTGGGACTAACTATTAGGGCATTTGAACACTGATGCAATATTGCCTGTCAGTCACAATGTGGGACAAGGTCTCAATTTGTGGGACGCCTGAAAAGTCTTGAAAATGAGGGACTGTCCCACGCAAAGAGGGACATCTGGTCACCCTAGATGCACCCCACGCCAGTACCCTGGCCCCAAAAGGCCCCAAAAAGGCCCCAACCCAACCCAAACACCTCAGCTGACCTCGCGTGACTCGCGTCGCGTCACCAGGCTTTCCGCGGTACAATGTGGAAATCGTGATTTTCATTTCCTAACGTCTGATCGGCGGTAGAGCCCCGCCTACCGTATCCGGTCATTTTCACGATCACATCACATGCACGCATCGTTTCCGTATCCTTTCCTGACCCAGACCGGATCAGCAACCATGCAAAGTGACTTCGAGCCCAGCCTACTCTCAGCTGAATCGGCAAGTTTCCCCCAGACACTGCGCCCCCATAAACCATTGCGCTTCCTTTTCCTTAGCGCCTGCGAACATGGCGGATGTGGTACAGGAGCAGGCACCGGACCAGAAGCCCGAGGAGGACTCGGTCCTGAACGGCGAGGCCGACGAGAAGGAGGACGCCGACCCGGCCGAGGAGACAGCCAAGAAGAAAAGGAAAAAGAAAAAGAAGAGCAAGTCTGCGACAGCAGGCAAGAGGCTCAAGAGCTCATAGTAGTAGCTGACAGTCTGACTCTGATATGCTAGCTAACTAGCTTGGCTACTTCCATGCGGGGTTGAGGGAAGAGTACAGTCAGTGTGTGCCTTATTATGAGGCCTTATTATGAAACACACATGAATGCATGAAACGCATGGATGCAAAACACAGGCATGACAAGAAAAGCCGTAGTAGCAGAGATCCACACGGTTTAGCCTGTCTGGTCTCCGTGGCAGTGCCAGTGGCGCTGTTCATCAGCCAAGTTTTCAAGTTTCATAATGCGGGCTCATTACCACAATAACAATAATTATTACGTCATTAAATACGCCCCAAATATTAGATAACACAACCGCCGGTGAGCAAACGAGCTTGTGTGAAATGCACTGAATCGGCGTTTGTATAAGCCAGATCTTGGCATATCCCAAGCTCGCAGTCTATAAGTGAAGCGTAAGTAAATAGGAATTAACGTTGCATTACTGTGACGGACAGACTGTACAGTTAACTGGGCTGCTCCATGCGCCCTGTCCCCTCACTTTATTCTGTGACAGTTAACAGTAACACAATGACTTAAGTTATTGCCCAACTTATTTGAATGCATGTGTGATTTAATCACTCATGCTTATATTGTGTGTGTATAAGGTGTTGCAGCAGCTACTGAGGGAGATGGAGTGGCCAATGTTACCAAGCAGTTGGAGCAGCAGGCACTAGATGACAAGGAGAAAGAGGAGGACGGAGAGGATGGTAATTGACCTGTTAACATACAATACAGTACACACACCACACAGCATTGTATATGATCAACTAAGGGGCTGTGTCCACCAAGATGTTTACCTGAGTGCACTCACTGCACTGTAGCACATGCTTTTAGTTGGGATCAATGGGATCACTGCGTTTTTTAGAAATGCCAGCAGCCCTAGTTGCTGAGCGTTTATTTAGCGCTGTCCGTTGACATCTGCCGTTTTTATCTGGGCATTTGGAAGCGTTTATAGCAGAGTGATTTGCATTTTCAGCTGGGATAAAAGTATACTACACCACCGCTCATCCGTCAAAAAACACTTGTGTGAGGTGCTGTAGCTGAACATTAGCACGGTGAACATTAACAAAAGAAAGAACGGCAACCGCACGCACACTCACTAACTGCAAGTATCCCAAAATGTTATTGCAAGCTTTCAGTCATGTGTTTTCAGCTGGGATAAAATGCTTTGGCGGACACACAGCCTGCGATGACAAGGAACACATGTCCTAGCCCCTAGATGAGGTACAGACCTCGTACAAAGGTGTTGCTGTGTTACAAATGTTAAATTCTATAACGCCCTCAGATGGAGATGATGGTGAAAATTCGGCAGGGAAAAAGAAGAAGAAGAAAAAGAAGAAGAAAGGACGTGAGTTGTATTAGCCAAACATTATTTTTTGGATCAAGGATCAAGAGCATTCTGCTGATTGACTTGACGAGTACTAAAATGTAAGTGCCCCATCAGATGTACATATAGCCTTTTTGCATTGCTCCGGGTAGAATAGCCCTCCTCCGTCACCACCAGTGATGCGATTTCTAAATCCAGCTCCGTTGAGCCTCCATTATAACCCGATTTTCAAAGCGCTGTATCCATGGTTAGAGAGCTGTCCATGGTGAGCCGGCACGCACACGGCGATCACAAATCATTTGTGATTTTGTATCGCATCGCTGAGAAAATGTAGCTGGTTGTTCTGCTAGCTGTGGGCTGTGTTGTGTGGCGTCGTTCCACTTCCGGAAGTCCCCACCTTCCTGTTTAACCCAGAAGGACAACAAGCTCCATAGAGTGGGCCTGAACTGGCGGCCCCTGGGGCAGTACAACCATGCTAACACTACGGGCAGCAAAGGAGTTAATGGTTCAGTTTAATTGTGATCTACGACATTGACTTGATTACAAACCTTTATAATGCTAGTTGATGTTAATTATCTATTTTCCCACAGCTAAAACTCAGACTGACCCCCCATCTGTGCCAATCTGTGATTTGTACCCAAATGGAGTATTCCCTATTGGACAGGAGTGTGAATACCCCCCCTTGCACGATGGGTAAGAAATGCATATATACACACACACACACCACCAAACACACCAACAAAACGTTTGTCTGGTCTGGTAGCAAAGTGAATTTGCATGTTCTGCTTCCCATTGAGTTAAACTTCGAGTTGTCTTCTCTCACTAGGAAAGCCATAATGCAATGACGGCCAATAATCATAACCACTGAAACGAACTGAAAGCCAGCAAACTGATTTTCGCATGAGTCACCATATTGCACTGCCAACATTCAGCACAACAAGATAACAATTGTTTTTCAATGTCAACCGACTCAACCATGTGCCCCCACTTATGTGTAAATTCTGTGGTGTTTCTCAGTCGTAGCGCAGCATGGCGCACCACCAGCGAGGAGAAGCGTGTGCTGGATAAGGCCAATGAGGAGGTGTGGAGTGACTTTAGACAGGCTGCCGAGGCCCACAGACAGGTCCGCCAGCATGTCCGAAGCTTCATCAAACCTGGACTAACCATGATCGAAATCTGGTGAGACATATATATATATATATATATAAAGTCACTATTATTCGAGAGGGTAAGAGAATGTAACCTGACTCCGCCAGATTGCGGCAGTAGTGAGTTCCTCCAGGGGTCTGTACTAGTAGTAATATTGTGCATGACCATCATCGAGTCATGGGCAATGATTCAGCTGGAGCATTCTGATCTCTTAATTCCGTTTTCTCATACTGATACTGTATTTTCTTTGCATTTAATTTCATTGTATTCCTCTGTGTATCCCTATAAAGTGAGCGGTTGGAGGACTGTTCTCGCAAGCTGATCAAGGAAAACGGACTGAATGCAGGCCTGGCTTTCCCTACAGGCTGCTCTCTGAACCATTGTGCTGCCCACTACACTCCCAACGCAGGAGACCCCACTGTCCTGCAGTACGATGATGTCTGCAAGATAGACTTCGGCACGCACATCAACGGTGCGACTGAACACACACCCACACATACTCCGAAATGTTGCGTGTTGGCATGCAGAATCCGATAAACGGCCTCAACAGCTAATACTAAAACCTGTGTTGTGCTTTTGTGATGCTGGTTGTTTGCAGGGCGGATCATCGACTGTGCCTTCACCGTCACTTTTAACCCAAAGTACGACAAGCTGCTGGAGGCTGTGAGAGACGCCACCAATACTGGAATCAAAGTATGGTGGCCAGAAACACACCCACGCAATGCATACATAAATGTGACCCGATATTGTTACTGATCTGTGGAATGCATAACGTTTTTTTTGTTTTGTTTTGTTTTACAGAACGCTGGAATTGATGTGCGTCTGTGTGATGTCGGAGAGGCAATTCAAGAAGTGATGGAGTCGTATGAGGTTGAGCTCGATGGGAAGACGTATCAAGGTGCGTTTCTATATACATGTACATCTACTGCAGGAATCACTATGGTGGCCTATTGAGCGTCGCAGTCTTTCATGACCACGAGAGACCCGGAAAATAATTCCCCGTTCATTTTCCTCATAGACTTTTCAAAAAGTATTTATTTTAAGACGTTTACGCCGCGGACAAAGCCAACTCGAGTTGTGACAAATCATGACGATAAACACAATGTTTGGGGCCGATCAAATAATTTGTAAGAAGAAAAACAAAAAGTGCTTTTTTTCTCCTTCTTTCTAATTATTTGATCAGCCCAAAACATTGTGTTTATTGTCATTTGTCACAACTCAAGTTGGCTTTGTCCGCGGCCTAAACGTCTTCATATAAATACTTTTTGAAAAGTCTGAGGAAAATGAACGGGGAATTATTTTCCGGATCTCTCGAGGGGGCAGGACTGCGACGCTCTATACATCAAGGATGCAAACGCATTGAAGCTTTTATGTAAATATATATGTAGGTTAACCAAATACCCACCAAATACCCAGGACTGTTTGCGTAAGCTAATGTTTAAAACTTGATATTGCTGTTTAGTATGTAGCACTATTTTCTAATGTCAAATCTACTACTGTACATGAAATGAAAAGAAAGTAATCAAGACAAAAATTTCATAAACCAGATTAATTTCTTCAGCTATTATGGTTTTGTTGAAACGCCCAACACAATGCATAACTGCAGTTTTGCAGACCAGGTGAAACTGTCACCATGTTTCCCTGTTCACATTTGATTTATCTTTTCATCTGAGCTTCTGATCACAATAGTACTTGACAGCTAACCGCACATTAATCAATTAGATTTGTTACTAAATGTATCCAATTCCTTCTATTTGCAGTGAAGCCCATCCGAAATCTGAATGGTCATTCAATTGGCCAGTACAGAATACATGCTGGCAAGACTGTACCAATTGTTAAGGGAGGAGAAGCAACAAGGATGGAGGTGTGTTTAATTGAGCTAATTTAGACACAACTATTTCTACACTGTAAATGCAACAAGCAACACGTATATTCATACAAAGTTAATTTAATGCAGACCAGTTTTTGAACCCTGTGTCCCCTTGTCCCATCCGCCCAGGAAGGAGAGGTGTATGCTATCGAGACGTTTGGTAGCACAGGAAAGGGCATGGTGCACGATGACATGGAATGTTCTCACTACATGAAGAATTTTGATGTTGGACATGTCCCCATCAGGTATTTGTCAGCAAAATAGTTTTTGACTGTGCTCTGTACTGGGCTGGCTGTGTTAAGATTACATTTGTGGGCTGTATTTTGTTTTAATAATGAATAATTGGGAGGAAATGTGGAAGGGCACACGTCTACTCTAAACTAATAGATCTCATCAGCAATCGGTGTTACAGTAAAACACTTTTTCACACTATGGTCATGTTATGTCTTACTTCCATTTCCCCCTCTCTTCTCCAGGCTCCCTAGAGCGAAGCACATGCTGAACGTGGTCAATGAGAACTTTGGCACACTGGCCTTCTGCCGCCGCTGGCTCGACCGTCTCGGCGAGACCAAGTACCTGATGGCACTGAAGAACCTGTGTGACCTGGGCATCGTGGACCCCTACCCACCCCTCTGTGACACCAAGGGCTGCTACACTGCTCAGTTTGAGCACACCATCTTGCTCAGGCCCACCTGCAAAGAGGTGGTGAGCCGGGGTGATGACTACTGAGGCCCCCCCCCCCCCCCCACACACACACACACACACAACCCACTCCCACCCTGCCTCCCGACACACACACACACACACACACACACACACACCGCCTCCAAACCCCAACTACTACTACTCCAGAAAATAAAACACACCAACATGGGCCTGCACTCTCTGGAACAAGAGACATGGTTTTAAAAACAGGAAAACAGGAAACTGTTCGCCTCTGCACCTTCTGTCAAATGGAAACCGTACAAGATACCAAATGCCACTGAGTACACTAAAGTACCCACAATGCATTTTTCAGCACCACTTCACAGCTAGCGGCAAAGAGGGGGACATGGCTTTCTTGGCAGTGGCTGAATTTTGTATCATTTGTTTTTCAGGTGTCAAGCGAATGTTAAAAACAAATGAAAAGAGATAATAAAAGTAAACAAGCTTCTGCTGGAGGAAGCATTTCAGAATGCTTGTTTCCACCAGCATGGATACAGCTGTGTCCCGCCAGTCTGCAGTGGACCTCACGTTACTACATGATCTTACAATTAACTGTTAAACAGTTTCACATATAAAAGTTTCTCGGATATCTCATTTTGATATTTTTCTTTTAAGTCCGATTCCTTGGAACCACTCTAAGCCCACTGTACCCAGTGCTAAGTACCATTGGGTGTAGGATGTGGTCAGGCCAAATGTGTCAGATGTTTTCAAGTTTCTCCCATCTTTATAAAAACACCATGCATCTACGGCTGTACTGTACGTTTGGCTTCTATTGCAACAGGAGAGCACTCTGCACTCCAGCCCTCCCAGTACTTGTTTCTTTGATATTTGTAAAATATCTTTGAAAAGGCTGCCGTCACCATATGTTTCTGATGTACTACTTCATTTTCAAATCCCTAAAATGTTTTTGTAAGGAAAAAGTGATTAAAAATAATCTTGCTCTCTTTCAGGGTCTTATGTGAAATACTTTCTGTTGGTGGGTGTCTCAATATGCAGTATGCCAAACAATTTGATGATAACCAACAGAAAATGAAAGGTATATTCAGTGATTTCACTTAATTAAAATATCACTTATTTTTTTTGTTTTGTGATAATTCTTCCTACTATGTAGTGTGCTGACCATACAAGGAGTTTCTCCCTGTCCCCAGTTAATACCTGGGGGTCAAAAAACCGTAGGTTTCGTTTTTGGCTAGGTGGCCCAGCCTTCATCCAATCAGGATAGAGAGGGGCCATGATGTGCAACATTGCCCTTTATTAGCCAATTGATCACACCTGATCAAAGAAATTATTTAAAAAGCCCACCCCAGTTCAAATATTATTTTCGGGCGTCTCCAGTTTAAATATTTTTTTGGGTGGGTCCCCAGTTCCAATATGATTATTTTTAACAACTTTTCATGTAGTTCATTATAGTTAGGCCATAGTACAGGGCTTAGTCCTAGTTCTCAGTCCTGGGGACAGATTTCAGTCCTGAGGACATAAAGGTAATTTAATGAGATCAGTGCAGATTTGCAAAAAAACTTTTTCAGTCTTGGGATTTTTTTGGCTTTAAGCCCTGCATAGTAAGAGGAGTTTATGAAAAGATATGAGGTGAACTAAGTAAAAGGTTCTGAATTTTCCATATAGGCTATGCTACTGTATAATATTAATGGGGCACTTCGCACATTTTCAAGCATAACTTGACACTGTCTCATTGGTGGGCTACAGACAGTTAAGAAAACTGCCTGCAAATGACATCGATGGGGATTCTGAGCTATCAGAAACTACTTATTTTCCTGTAAAATTTGTGTGCTAAAATAGAATCCGTTGCAAAAAAAAGAAAGAAAAGGAAAAAGAAATGCTTGAAATCTTGTAATGCAAAAATCAGAGTGGCTCACAACCTCAGCCTGGTGGCCTATAGGCCTATACAAGTCTAAGGGCGTCCTTTGGCCTCAAAGTAGAGGCAAAGAAATATTGACAGTGTGTAGTATTACTACTAATTTACTAGACATCTGAAATACATGCTAGCAGTAAGACTGTCAGTACTCAGTTTAACAGTTTTTGCATTGAGTTGTGATTGAAATGTAACTGTAATTCTGCAAACTGTTAAATACTTCAATCAATCAAAAAACTCACTACTGGTGGTACTCACCACTAGAGGGAAGTGTTGGCCTAAAAGCGAGGTTTAGTCTATGTGTTTAGTCCTAAAAGTTATCTTGTTGGAAACTGGCTTTCTAGTACAGAGTACAGAGTAATTTCCTAGAGGAAATGTACAGTATTCTGAAATAATGATTAACTAATACATTAGTTAAGCATTAGTTAATCATTATTTCATGAACCTAATCTGCAAGTGTTACCCAATAATCTAACAGGGCCTTTCTGGACCCTTGTCAGGGATATAGACGATTGATTTAGGATTCAAACTGACAAAATACTGAAGATTTCGGAGAGACGGGTGACAGCCGGAATGTAGACGGCACCCGGGTGAGCAGTATGGGTTAGCGCCCCAGGCCCCCAGCCTGTGTCCTCCGTGAGGAGGAAGCCCAACAAACCTTGGTGAGGCCTTTAGGAGGGCCATTATAATCCACCACTCCTGAATGCAGTGCCTGGTACTGGGATCTGGTGCAACGCACAGGTCCTGGGCCTGGTGAGAGCAGGAGTGGACCTGGCGCGACGTAGGAGGGACACGGTCAGGAGTCAACCCACAGAGCCTAGTCCTTCCACGCGCCAGATTTTGGTTCTCCCAGTACCGGCAGAGTAGTTCTGTAGTAGTTGTAGTAGAGTAGTTGCTCATTCCCTGATGGACTGAGCCGGGATTTGATCAACCCCGGCTGGGTCGCCTGAGTGAGGGGTATGATGTTGGCAGACCCGAAACCCCGTTGACCTCAGGAAACATCACTGAAGATACGTCCCAGGTGCATCCATGCAATGTATATATATATATAATTATTATTTTTTGTTTTGTTTTATTGGTTAAGATAGTATTATAGTACTACTTATTTTTTTATTAATAAACACTGGTCCTTGGCGAAGTTGATGTAAAACAAAAACATGGAAATAAGTTTAAAAAAACCTTTAAAAAAAACCCTAATTAAACAGAAATAACTCCATAAAACAAGCTAATTATTATTATTTATTTATTTAAGTACAAATACAATGCAATACAAAAACTGTTACTTTGTGGACCATGAAAAGCACAAGACTATTGTTTACATCAGGGTCCACCATTTCCTATACTACACCACACTACTCATACATACTACTATGCTGTACAGTCAGTAGCCTACTGTATTTATTATTTACTACAGTAAAGTTCCATGTGATGTAGCCTACTGTATTTATTATTTACTACTACAGTAAAGTTCCATGTGATGTAGGCTACTTAGTGTGCAAATGTGCAATAAACCCATTGCCTTCCTTGCACTTGCACTGCAGTATGTTTGTTACAGTAAACTATGCTGCCTATAATACACTGTTATTATACTATAATACAAAGTTGTTTAGGTTTGCATAAAATGCTTCAGGGGAGGGAAACCAACGTCATTATGTATTTATTAACATAATAAAGGAACCACACAACACAACCTCTCAGCACAACATCAACAACAACGTCACTGAACGAGGACGCGCTCGAGCCAACACCACGCGACAAGGACCGACAAGATGGCGATCATTTCACGAACAGAGGAGTAAATGCCGTGAAGGATAGGCTAGGTATGGTATATGTTTTTTTTTCAATGCTTCATTTTGTATTTACAACACGTTCCTTAAATGTATCGTGCGAGTGGCTTGTTCTTTTTTTTCTAAACACACTTGTGTGTTAATTTATCAGGAGTATTACCTCGCCAGTACAAGAACTTGTCAGGATTACCGTAGTTAGCTTAGCCTGCAGCTAGGCTAATGTTAGCAACAAGGACGTGCTAATCTCTTGCCATATATGTTCATGTCACACTCCTATATATATTTTTTTTAAAGCGTCTGTTTTTGAAAAGTGAGTTACAATTTAGAGTCAACGTAGGTAACTATGCAGTGAGTTAAACTGCGCGTGACATTATGTTTAATATTCAGGTGTCAAGTGTGTTTGAATCTTGGTTTGAATCCTCAATTACAGGCTAGCTGCCTTAATGACAAGTTTTCTGTTTACGTAGTAGTTACACCATTTAGCGGACACATTGCAATTTTGATGTTTTTTTTATTTGCGCAACTGAGAGCCCATGCTTGGTGACTGAGGAGTGTCTGAGTGAGGATCTTGTCCAGCCTCGTACCCACCATTACAGTCACAAGGACACCCTGGGCAAAGGCGCGATCACTGGCTGATAAGATTCTAGGAATGTGGAAATCCTGAAATTAGTCAATTTACATGCACTGTATTAGTGATTTCAAATACATTTTGATAAGCATTTGGCCACGGACCCCCATTTGATACGATGTTTTACCTCGGGGACCCCAATCTACAAATGATCATGTGAACAAATTGAACCAAATGGACTCTTATATATAAGAGTAGGTAAATTTGCTCAATGTATTTCCATTTGTACAAACTGAGTTACAGACCAGTAAGGGTCCATTTGGTTCCCGATTATCAACCACTTAGCTGGGCCTGGGACCCCCCCAGGACCCCTGGTCACCCCGGACCAAAGTGGACTGTGACATTGACACACTTGACAAAACAAACTGCAATCAAAGCAGACCATAGACCATAATGGAAACAAATCTGTGACATTGTTGTCACCTTTTTAATAATTGTCACCTTTGTGTTATGTGCTCTTGTTAAACTCACTAAATTAAATCACTTTCAGTCTTGGCCTGGGAAATACATGTTTTACACATGTATGATGATGTGTATTTAAAAGCTATCATGATGAGGATAATCTCAGTAGTGTAATCTATTGAGATAGTTGTGACAGACATTACAATGCGACTGTACCACATTACTTACTTACTTAGGCCTTTTTGTATTCCTTTCGGAACATAGACCATTGATGAGTACCACATTGCTCTCTAGTAATCAGCCTTTACTTTACTTCACTTACTTTATTTGTTTATTTGGACAGGACAATGCATATTAATGGACGTAAATACACCGGATATAGCACAGTTGCTAATTTTCAACTCGATGTGAAACAAAATAAATGATTGTTTCCTCCATTTGGCTTGTTGTGATATGATCTAGTTATCAAATTACAAACGTCTAGTTATTTGCTGGGGCTGGACTTGGGCCCGTCAGAGGAATGACGATTTATTTATAACACAGAAGCAGCAGTCTGGAATGGCAACACATACTCGTAAACACACCCACAACTGTGCAGTGTGCATTATGCCCACCTGCATTAGCCAAAATGCTTTTGCTCACACACACATCATGTATTGCTGTTGATAGTGATTTTACTGTGACACACTGTGGTTGCAGCGCTGTGAAAGATAAATCATTCTGACTGGAGATTTCTGAATGTAGGAGCCGCCCTCAACCTGGCTTCCTTGCCTACATGTCTCACCATCTATCAACACTTTCTCTTGTTATCTGGACCATTTTATAGCTGTGTCTTATCCTCCCCTCATAATACCCTTCTAAACTCTCTGCAAAGGTAGTCCAGTACACAAACAAAAGGAACTCAGCCCTCTTTTTAATGGCCAAGTTTAAGTACTCTTTATGTGTTTTTTTGGTGGCATGCAGTAAAGGCCATCAGGCTCGGGAGTCGAACCCGCGGCACACTGCCAGCCAAGGTGCCTGAACCACTGAGCCACAGCCCAGGCCAAGCTTAAGTACTCCTGGGGGTGGTGGTGGGGGTTAACTTGATAGGGTTCAGTCCACTGAAGGACCCCTAGTTTCTCAGCTGTAGTGCCACATAAATTGTAGAAGGGATAAAAAGGAGATACTGATAATAATAATAAGATTATACTGCTACTAGTACTCTTCAGGGACAGAAAAGCCCAGAACTGCTCTCATGATAATGCTTTAGTTTTGTGTGTGCAATGTGCATGCATTTTGTAAAGAGTAAAGTCTGAATGTGTCTCTGTTGATAACTTCACGCAACACCCTGGCATACATGTATCACACTGCCCACAAACCAAGATCACGGTTTACTGTTGGTGGAACAGCTCTTGTGAAACTCATCGTACATCATTATCGCCTACTTGTCTTCTTACTGACAGTTGAGAGTTGAAAGCCTCATATATATATATATATATATATATATATATATATATATATCAATGTTTGTGTTACGCAATGTCTGTGTTTACTGTTTACACTATGATGTAAAATTGTCCATTCATTGTCAATGGAAATGTAATGTTTGTAAAAGTTTGTGCACACACACTAAACTAAAGGATGGACAATAACATAGGAGGGGCTCCTCAAAAACCCTATGAATCAATATGAGTTCTGTTATAACGAAGTAGTCTGTCTGCCCAAATCATTATTTAGACTTTTTTATGGGCTTATATATATTTACAGCCTGTGAAACTAAAATAGCATAATTACATTTTCATTTATATAATCTGTTAACTTGTAATACATTTTGAGTCACTTAAAAAAGACTCAAGTCCCTGTTCCATTCCTTAACAATGAAATCACATTGTCTAACCCATACCCCTCTCTCTCTCTCTCTAGATAAAGCCATGCCTCGGTAGGATCCACTTTCTTAGCTCGCCATGGTCCCCATGGTGATCTGAAGCCACTGTGAAACGTGGACACTCAAACCTGGTCACTTATTGACTGAACTGTTGGCTAGGCAGGCGTGTGTGTAAATGGACAGGTGTAAACATGTGGGCCGGCTGCGGCTGGCCCCAGACCACTCCATTCTCAACCCGCAGAAGTGGCACTGTGCAGACTGCAACACCACAGAGTCTGTATGGGCATGCTTAGGCTGTGCACACGTGGCGTGTGGGCGCTACATCGAGGAACATGCCCTGCAACACTTCCACCAACAGCGCCACCCGCTGGCCATTGAGGTCAACGAACTGTATGTTTTCTGCTACTTGTGTGATGAATATGTACTCAACGACAACGCCACTGGTGACCTCAAGCTGCTTCGCAGTACACTCGCTGCCATTCAAAGCCAACACTACGAAGTCACCACCCGCAGTGGGCGCATCCTCCGCTCTGCGAGTGCTGCCGCGGACACCACCATGCCCTGTGGCGCGGGTGAACTGCAACTGCGGGACGAGGATAGGATGTTCACTGCCCTATGGCATCGGCGTAGATCACTTATGGGTCGCGTCTTCCACTGCTGGTTCGGACTCACCGAGGGCGGGAAGAAAAGGGAGGAAGTGGAGGAGCGGAAAAAGGAACTGATGGAGAGGAAGCACGCTCAGCACGCTTTGAAGAGGCAGCAGCAGCACAATTTTGAGAGTGCCCCTCCAAGGAAAAGCCGGCGGTTGTGCCGGAAGAGCGAGAAGGCTGCCGAAGCACTAGCGGCAGCTGCTTCGGCAGGTCAAAGAAGTGTTCGCCTTGCTTCGCGTCAGGCAGGTATTAAAGATACATGCCTGACGCGCAGCAAGGCGAACACTTCTTTGACCACATGCAGACCCAGAACTCAAAAACCAGCTCCGCCTCCTACTCCCACTCCGAAGAAAGTGGGACGACCCAGAACGGCCCAAATCCCCACTCCGAAGACTCGCACCCCTTCCTCCTCCACCGCTAAATCCAAGGTCAGAACCTCCTCAGCACTCCCCCGTACTGCCCCTACCCCAACACCTGTCCGCCGCAAGCCAAGCACCAAACAGGGTGACTCGCCCGTAAAGCGGAATCCCACGGTCACTCCTGGTGTGACGGGTTTGAGGAACCTGGGTAACACCTGCTACATGAACTCCATCCTGCAGGTGCTCAGCCACTTGCACGTCTTCAGGGAGAGCTTCCTGCGCCTGGACCTGACCCAGGCACTGGAGCTGCTGGCTTCTACTGTCCACGGCCAACTGACGGGGAAAGCCTCTTCCCAGTCTCCCATGGCTCAACGGAAGGGGCTCCAGGCCAGCTCAGGCTCTGGGGCTGGGCTAAGTGGGGGGGCCTCACGGGCTCGCAGCATGGAGCTGATCCAATCCAAAGAGCCCAGTTCCAAGCACATTTCACTGTGCCACGAACTGCACACCTTGTTCCAAGTGATGTGGTCGGGCAAGTGGGCGCTGGTATCGCCTTTTGCCATGCTCCATTCTGTGTGGCAGCTGATTCCCGCTTTCCGAGGCTACGCCCAGCAGGACGCCCAGGAGTTCCTGTGCGAGCTGCTGGACAAGGTGCAGCATGAACTGGAGAGCACCGGTAAGCACACGCCCACCGCAGGAGTGCCCCAGACGCAGAAACGACTCATCAGGCAGGTTCTCAGTGTTGTCAACACCATCTTCCATGGCCAGCTACTCAGCCAGGTATGATAAAACACATACTGTAGGCTCTCTAGTCTCTACCATTACTGTGGAATCCTTAGTGCTGTCTGGCTTGTTCAACACACACGCACACACACACACACACACACACACGCACACACGCACACACCATATCTGCCTACCAACACAATTCAATTTCAATTCAAGGGCTTTATTGGCATGAGAAAACATATGTTTACATTGCCAAAGCAAACACACTCAACATAGCATATTATGAGTGCTTCTTGATTGTATTTCCTGCCTGAATTTGCTCTGTTGCTGAATTGACTGTCAATTAATAACATTTTTAGTGAAGCTCAATCATGCCAGGTAGTGTGCTGGGATTTTGGGAGTAAGGCTGCCTGCCATCACCAGTTTTGAAGCCTCTGTGTAATTTGTAGTTATTTGTTTTTACTAGTAGGTCTTGTAAATAGATTAAAAATAAAATCATGGTCTGAAAACATTGTTTGTAGTTGTGTACACATTTATAAACCAGTGGAAGTCAAATTATTATAGTCTAAATGAGGACTGTGGGCCCTGTGAATGAAGAGAGGACAAGAGACTTAGTGTCTACTGTGAGAGGCTGAGTGCAAAACACTCACACCTGCTTCCACTGAATAAGTGGCTGTGTGTGCTTACTGTGCTTGTGTTTCAGCGGTATATATATGAGCCCTGTGCTTAGGGCATCATGGCATTGACTCGGCTGCTTTTGGGTTTGCCATCCCTAACAATGATGATCATCATAGCCCTTTCCTTTTCACTGCTATTTTATAGAGTTGTCCCGATACCATTTTTTTCAGTACTTCATTTTTAGTACGCCAATACCAAGTACCTATACGATTACGAGTACTTTATATTTTTGTTGAGTAACCACTTATTTAACCCCCTTTTTCTCATCTATGAAGATGTATCTTTGATCTACCCTTGTCAGTTGTCATTTAGGCTGTTTTTGGCGATTTGCTGCAGTGTTGGGTGGGTCAGATTGGCTGCCGTTGCATTCGTTCAGCCTAGTGTCAATTGGATGTTTTTGTACTCAGGTCAGAGTACTTAAGGGTGGTATCGGCCCGAGTACCCGATATCGGTATCGGAACGACACAACTATTTTATATAAAATTGCAAGTCTGGGAGGGAAACGGAATGAGACATTAACAATGTGTCCTCCCTGCCCAATCTGTAGCTATCAATTTACTATGTGTGCAATTTGTGGACGAAGCCACCCAATTAGCTGCACTATACAAGCCGATTGTGCTTAGGTGGGTCTTAGGCTAAATCGCGTATTTTGATCGAACTTTATTGACACATTACAAGTAACATGGGTGAAATTCTTGTTTGTGCAGGCTCATCATTGCAGTTAAAAGAAAAACAAAGTGCATAGTACATGGGCGCGGCCAGGGCTTGACGCTTAGCATTTTTCCAAGTAGCACGTGTGCGCCTAAAATCTAGTAGCACACAAATTATTTTAGGAGCACGATGAAAAATGATGTATTTTTAAGGGGCGCTAGCCCCTCCTATATACAGCCTTTGTCCCCACACATCTCAAAATGAGCCATTGACGATCAACAGAGAAATTACGTCAAAATTCTGCTAAATATGACATAAATTAAACGCCATTGACATTGAAGGGAAAATGTATGTCATATGTAAACGAGCAAATCAGCTAATCAATCACAGGCAACAGGCATTCTGATTGGCCAGTATGAGATGATATCTGATGATGTATGATGACAAGAGCGCCCCTCACTTAACATGGGTGTGATTTTTCTTTAATGAAGTGATGAGGTAGGGGTGGAAATAATATGTCAAAATATTATATCACTATCTTTTCAGCAATTATCACAAAATAGTGATATTCATCATATCATTGTTATGTTTGTTTTCATATAATATATATGATCAATTTGTTTTATGCTAATACTTTGTAGATGGACGATAGTAGCTCTGTTCCATTCCATACCTCTAATACGTGCAACATATTAGAGCTATGGACCAGAGCTAGATAGATAATATGTTGCTCATGGATGGATAGACAGGCTATCCGTTTTTATCCTGCTGTTCTATCATGTTAGTGTGACATTCAGACAGTGCAGAGGCTGCTCGATGGTGAATTAGTATTGTAACATTCTCCTTGGCTTTGACTGACTGACTGATATTAATACGGTAATCCAGCCAGTTCGGTCATTCACATTATCATTTACGCTGGGCACACGCTTTTGTAAGCAAACGCTAAACAAGGGTTGTTTTTGATAAACATCAATCCGTCCACTCCATGTGTGTGCGCGCGCGTGCGTGCACGGCTGCACGCTGTTTCACCCGCGTTTGGTTAAAAGTAAGATACGTTTGAACTTTGAACATTACAAACAAACTTTGCAAATAACGTGTCGGAGTCCAAGCAATTCCTTCTGAATCTGTGCTATCATGCTAATGCTATCCCGTTGAGTTCGCTCTGACTTCTTTTCTGTCTGCCGTAGACAGGGAAGATCACGGAGCAGCAACACAGGGAGGGGAGGTGCGGTGGGAGCAAAGGGGACAGATCTTCAAATGAACGTTGTTAGCTTGTAGCTCTTCTCTTTTTGGCGAACGACACCGCCGTTCAGAAATATAAATTTAGGTATAGAACCACGACTATAGAATGTACACTTGCTGTAGACAGAGACTTGTCTTTATCACGATTGAATGGTCAAATCCTGTAGTCGCACCTGTGCTACAAATTGAATTTTACAACTCGCACAGTGATATTTTTAGTCGCAAATGCGAGTACCTAGTCGCACTGTCGAGCCCTGGGCGCGGCAGTGGCTTTAACAGGCTATGGCTGGGGTGATGGACGTCCCTGATAATGTTTTCAGCCGTAGCCACACGTCTCTCTTGTATTTCCTGGAGCGGGGGAAGCTCCCCTCCCACGATGCGCTGTGCTGTTCGCACCACCCCTAAACGGCTATAGTGTAGATTCTGTCTGAACACAAACATTAAATGCCGTTGACAATTAATTGAGAATTTGCATCATACTGTATGTGTCTGAACAAATCGGCTGGGTTGTGTGTCGGTGGCACCCCTTGGCCAATTGGGGACCACCATTCTTGATTATTCTACACATCTGTCTTGCATAATGACCAAAGACGTTGCACAGTATTTTGTCCCAAAGGGGCTTCGGTAAAAAGGCGAACAAGCCTAAGACCCAGCGTGCATACTCTGAGTCTGCTCTGGATATTTTTTAATCCGATTATGGTAAGTCTCCTAGCAAGTAGCAACCTAGTATCATTCATACGTTGGCAAAGAGCGGCATCTATCGTAAACCACTGAAAAGACCATAGGACGCAATATTGCGTGCTTGGCAGTCGAGCGTTTGATTTGATGAAAACTAATATGACGTGCTTACGGTGCTTGGCGGTTAACGTGTTTTACTTTTGTTTTGGGGCTTTTCAAATGTCTTTCTTTATTGATGGGTAATAGACTCACAGGAGATTCAAGATTCAACCCATTTTGACCTGGGAACGATTCTACAAATGTCTTCTAAATCCTGACAGTTTTCAGTTTTCTTTCTATGTCAGTGGTTTTCAAACTGTTTCATGTCAAGGACCCCCAGAATTACCCGGAACGGGTTAGAAATGGTAAGGCTACTACACTGTCTCTCCAGGCGACTTCTCATCTCTCTTTCTTGTGTACATCCATGATCCAGGTGACGTGCATGGCATGTGACCATCGCTCCAACACTGTGGAGTCCTTCTGGGACCTGTCCCTGGAGTTTCCAGAGCGCTACCACAGTAACAGCAGGGAGTCGGCCGCGCAGATGTCGTGCAAGCTGACGGAGATGCTGGCCAAGTTCACGGAGACGGAAGCCTTGGAAGGCAGCATCTATGCCTGTGACGAGTGCAACGGTGAGTTGAACACACAAGGACGTGCACACACACACACACACGCGCGCACAGACCGACTGATGCATTTTCTCTCAATAGAAACTACCTCAGATTGCAATAAGTGTTGAGAGTGTCAAGACTTGGAAATTGTGAATTAATTGATAATGTTTCCTCCTGATTGTGCAGCCAAGCGCAGAAGGCTGTCCTCCAAAGTAATCTTGACCGAAGCAAAGAAACAGCTGATGGTGCACAAACTGCCTCAGGTCCTCCGTCTGCACCTTAAACGCTTCAGGTATGCCAACATTACACCAAAGCCTGTGATCCTATTGAGGAGTTCATTTTGATATGAGTCATCAATATATCATAAAAAAGGCTGACCTAGTGACACAAAAGAGAGCAACACTTTGATATTCATGTATTTCAATGGAAGGATGTGCCTATTAGTGCTTGACCACGTGGCAGAGTGGTGCGACACAGCCAGTGTTTTTTGTTACAGCGGAAGTGGTAGAAAAAGTATAGGACATGGGGGCGATTGGGTAGCCACCATGGAGAGTAGGGATTTGAATCTTTGCGGTGCGTCTGGCTCGGCCAGGCGTGCATACGAACACAATTGGGAGGGAAGCCAGTCGAGGTCAAGGCTCAGTCGCAAACCCCTACAGTTTGGTCATGTTGCATGTACAGTGGGGCTCTGAACTGAGAACAATAGAGTTTACATACATGCGTTACGTGCTCCAGGTTTTTATGGTCTGAATACATCAGATTATTTCTTGACACTTTGGCAATACTGTCTACATTCATGTCAAAAACATAATGGAGTTGGTACAGATGCTGGTTAGCAAATCACAATTTTACAGCATTGCAGGACAAAATCACTCACCTTTAAATTACCCCCAACATCGACCTGTTCACTCACCTCAATTCAGAGAAAACACCTCCAAAGATCGCACTTCTAATGGAAGTGGACGGTGGGGGGGAAACATTTCATTGACGGACCACAGCGGAAGCGAGCGTTGCCTACTACTTGGTAGATATTAGTGAGACCATTCTGAATCAATAAAACACCCAATCACGTCAACGGCAGGAATCAACGACACTAGGAAGAATTATGTCATTAAGTGTTTTTTATTTTCTTTATTATACAGACTACATTTTAGTCGTATCAATTGATTCTTCCCCACACAGGCACATACACTTGTGTGCTGTTGTACCTACAGTATCCCACTGACTCACCTGCCAGTGAGGATCCCCTCATCGGGAGGACGAAGAGCTTTCATCCTACTCCTCCCGCCCAACATCTCACCCTCCTCGCCTGGCTTCCCCTATCCCAAACACTGGCCAGTTGTTCCTTTAAGCCCTAACCACACCAAAGGGGTCACCATTCAACTCCTTGGGTCCAAACGGTTGCAAGGAGTTAACGCTAAAACCGTCTCGCCCCTTTGGTGTGGTTTGAGCCATTGAATTCCATGCGTTTAATCACTAGGGACGACGCGCGTCAACAGGACATATCACGCCGCAGGGACAACTCTAAAACCGACAAAGCCGGATGCACCATGATGGATTCGAACCTACAAGATCCGCAGTGGTGTGCAGGCATCTTACAGTGGTCAAGATGCCTGCACCACCCGAGCGCTTATTTTACTGAATGTTTATGTAAATATTAAAAGAACGATGGAAGTAGAGCTGGACGGTTATAGCTAAAATAATAATCACGATTATTTGGGTCCATATTGAATTCTGTCTAACATCAGGGTATGTTTTGAATGTTTACAATGGGATCTTGGGGATGAATAGTTGCTGAACCCCCTTTAGTGTTGGAGTTATCGAAATCAGTATTGAAACCGAAATTCTATTAATCACGCAGCACTAGATGGAATACTGCTCTCTGTCTTATGTCTTTATAAATTAAAGATGTATTATTTTGCGCTACCAGTATGGATGCTTCGTACGTCAACATATATGTCAACATTGAAGCAAACCAATGCTGATATGGTTTATCATCTGCCGAAGATAAAAAATAGTCCTGCAAGTTAACTCCATAGACTGCATCGCTGCCCGAAAAGAACAGATCTACCAGCTATATTTGCCTTGCAATTCAACGTGTTGATGGCTTGTAGATTTGCTGTTTTCAAGCAAGCAACACCATTGTGCAAGTATAAATTAAATTATTATTTATGTTAAATAAATAATTTAATTGGAATGTGCAAGGAAACGTCTGTAAATAATAATTTGGAAATGTCTTAATCATGATCTTGCTGTACAAAACCTCAGTATTGCCCATGTGCCGTTTTGCCTGGAGGCGGTCCACAGGGCCACCGTGACTCTGCGACACCAGACTATTTTGAGCGCAAAAAATATATGAATGTATTGGCCACCATTGCCACTGCTTCATCCTAGGGGAAACACTGGTATTGCTGTGATGGCCTAATGAACCACCTCAAGGTGATCTGAGGTAGCAAGTAAAGCACACGGATAAACAGCTGCCGCTTGTTTTTGTGGTTGGTTACAGGTGGTCTGGACGGAACCACCGAGAGAAGATCGGTGTACATGTCCGCTTTGACCAGCTTCTCAACATGGAGCCTTACTGCTGCCGTGAGGCCCGTGACCCCTCCTCACCCAAAAGTGGTACTAGCAGCCCCACGGATTCGCTGAGGCCCAAACACTTTATGTACGAACTCTCCGCAGTGGTGATGCATCATGGGAAGGGCTTTGGTTCTGGCCACTATACTGCCTACTGCCGTAACACAGAGGGGGGTGAGTACGTTCATTCATTGTTGTTGCTCTTGATGGTTTGTGTAATATGTTTTTTGGTCTGTATTTTTCCTTTTCCGCTTAAATTTAGTGCTGCAGTGATGTAAATAGGTTTTCAATGTAATGGGTCGTGCGCACTACAGCTGGTGGCAGCAGTAGTGAGTTCCTCCTCTAACTTCCCATTTGGACTCTCTCGGGCAGAGACGATGTGCTCCGAACCATTTCTGATCAGAGCAATATGCGTCCGCTAAAGGCGGAAACGACACGAGACTGATGACATTGAAGCTGTGCCACAGCGCAAATGTAAACGCAACCTAACGAGACTACAACTCGAAGTTATTATGGAGATTTTTGTCCCACTGCTTCCGGACCGGTTCATCGTTTCTGCTTGAGAGAGCCCGCAGATGCAGGCAGGAGGAGGGAACTTGTGAACTCGATACTGCCACAATGTGGCCGAGTCAGGTTACGTGGGACCCAGGGGTGGTCTTTTAGATGGGTCCCAGGGGCATTTTATGAAGTCATATTTTGTCGTCCTATAACACAATCTTCAATTTCACATTCTTAACGCAGATATTCAACACGAAATCTTTGCCAGAGCATGCAGGGGGGGGATTTGAATTAAAATTTGGCCATGTTTGTGCATCCCTAAATATAATATCCATCATTCTGTGGAGCTCTAAGTTATGTATTGCCCAGCCCCACTTGATCTTCAACTGTCTTAATTGCAGATGAGTGCATTTAAAGTTTAAATGTATCTTCTCGATTCTCTTGCAGGCTTCTGGGTTCACTGTAATGACTCTAAGATGAACGTGTGCTCTGTGGAGGAGGTGTGCCGTGCCCAGGCTTACATCCTCTTCTACACACAACGTGTCACTCAGGACAAAGACAGGCCTCCGTAGGACCACAGTCTACTGACCGCCTCCTCTCCTTGCTGTATCTTGGCAACCCAGTGAGCACCACCTCGCTTGCTCGTGACTCCTCCCTCCATTTCTTTGGGCATTTTATATCCTGGGAGGATTTTTAATTTTTTTAATTTTATTTAATTTTTTCATGGGGGGGGGGGGGGGGGGGGGGGGGGCAAACCTTAGGACTCCATTTAAACATGCAGTTCTGCTTTGCGAACTGTTGTATATGGTGTTTATATGTTGGTGTTTGTTATTATGGTAAATAATGGTGAAAAAATTGTTTGATAGTGTAAAGCTGTATTTTATAAAGAGAGTATCAGCGACGGTGTTTCAGTAGCAGCCAACAGACTTTGGCCAGGTGTGATAATGTACAGGTGTCCTCTATCCAGTAATGGAGGTGTATTCGTAGCATTAAACATCCCGATCACAAACCGGTGCATGGCCAACGGGCTGTCGAATTCATATTGTATGGAAAAAGACAAAATGACAATACTATGAATGGCGGTATGAGGTTAGTGCCTCTTTAAGTGTAAATACTGTTAATCAGTTTTAATCAAGTGAACATGTTCTCAGTCACTTTAGTTTGGCAACGCCAGACTGGATGTAGATGTAATTTACTATGGCCGAGTGTAGAAGTGGTCTCCCTGTGCCATAGACATTAGTGGGTGATGGCTATAGCTTGCCCTCTGTTGGGCTATTGCTGTAAGAGCTATCATGATATCCCATCCGTCTATATATCCACTAAATCAAGGGTCTTCAACAGAGGGTCCAGGACCCCTAGGGGGTCCTCAGAGTTGCTACAGGGGGTTTGTCAAATCTTTGTTTTTTGAGGGGTGCTAGCCCCTCCTATATTCAGCTATTAGTGTAGATTTTCATCTTACACAATGGATGGAGAATTTATGTCTTGTGTCTGAGCAAATCGACATGTTGCAACATGATGTACGATGATCACCCCTCACTTCACACGGGTGTGATTCACATTTTTTAACATTAACCACTTGAACCCTAGCATTGCTATTCTGAGGGGAACATTAGCCGAAAATAGCTGATCTACAAGCTCACAACACCTTGGGCATTGTGAGCTTGTAAATCAGCTATTTTTGGCTAATATTTTCAGATGTGAAAAAGAAAAGAAGAAAAAAGAATTACACAACCCTGATGATTTTGAGTTCATGAAGCTAACTTTAACTTTAACTAGTTTAATCTGCAACACAATTTTATACTAGTGGGGGTCCCTGCTTCATCTCCCTCAGCTAAGGGGTCCTTGACCTGAAAAACGTTGAAGACCCCCACACTAAATGACTGTAGTAGGTAGCATTTCTGCTCCGACCCAGCAGTGTTTGCCCACTCCTTCCCCCTCTCTAGTACTGTCTGGTCTGTCAGTTAACATTTTGCGATTTGTTACTGACCTCAAGCCAAAGCAAAGGGGAAATAATTGGAATTGCTCTTCAGTTTTTCCCCTAATGTTTTAACTTGTGCTGGGAGTGCTTTGTTTGTTTTATTTTCCATCCTCGACTGGTGGATGAAAAAATGTTTTAAACATTTCCAAAGGGATCTTTTTCTTTTTTAATGCTGCCACCTTATCTTCCTCAGAATGTAACAAATGTAATGTTTTTTCTTACCAGAGGTTGGGTATATTCATGATCTCTTAACGGAGACTAGTGTTCTAGAAAAGTGCCCTTGTTGTTGTAAAAGTAAATCTATTTTTGTAGTTCGTTTTTCTTTTTTTACTCTGAGAAGTTTTCATATCAGTTCATAATGGTGGTAAGCTGCACACAGTCCCACCTAGGCTAGGATTTAGAGTGAATGTATTTTTATACAATCTTTTCCCAGGGTTGTCCCCCCAGACAGACCCCCCCCCCCCCCCCACACACACACACACACACACACACACACACACTCTTTTATGCCTTTATTGATAGGATGAAAGTAGACTGACAAAAAATGGGAAGACAGATGGGGGTGGGGGGGGGAAAGAAAGACACTCAGTAAGGGCCATCGGGAGTCGAGCCCACGGCACGCTGTCAGGCTGGCTCAGCAGCCTAGGTGCCCAGACGGTTGAGCTAACCGTCCGGGGGCCCCCCCTACATTTTCTCCTCTAGTTATTTAGTTATTGCCAATTCCCCATGTGTACATCGGCCCCTGTTGCCTCCAACCTCCTCGCTGTTGGGCAGAGGAGGGCGTAGACTACCAGCCTGGGTGTCACTGATAAACATAGAGTTGCCAGTCACGTCTTTTCACTTGATGGCAATGAAGAATGTAATGTATAGAACCATCACCCTAGAGCAGTGGTTCCAAAAGTGGGGTCTGGGGATCCCCACGGGTCCTTGCGGGAGTTCCAGGGAGTCCCCAACTAAATGGTAGTTAGAAACCAAATGAACCCTAATGGGTCTGTAACTCAGAGTGTACAAATGGAGTTGGACCCCTTAGTTAAATTGGGGAGGGGGGACCGTAGCCTCATTCAGGTCAAACCGAGGGTCCTTGAAATGAAAATGGCCATGGGTGGCATATATTGTCTAATGGGGGGTCCACAGGCTAACGAGTGTCAATTTGGGGGTCTTTGACATGAAAAAGTTTGGCCCTAGAGATGCCCTCCTGGCTGAATTGGCTGACCAGCAGGGATCAATAGTGCAGTGAAGAGGACACACTCCCTCACTGGTTTCCTCACCAGTGAAAACTTGCCAGTTGTGTTGAAATGCCCGGCAAACCCGGAGGCATTTCTGCCAGCAGGTCTCTGCGGTAGTGGGTGTCCTAGAGTCGTTTTTGTTTTTAAATAAAAGAAGCCAGTTTTAATGGTTTTTATATTATTTTTATACTGGGTGGTCCACGGTGGTGGGTGTCCCAGAGGTTTTAAAGTATTAGAAAAGACTATTTTGTCCTCACTGAATATTCAAACTCACCAGCAGTTTTGACAGGACTTGACAAGAGATTTCAAAGTTTTCCCTTGTGTGTAACTTTGTGTACCAGTGAATGTGTGTGCATACTGTATTTGGTTCTGTGCACCCCTTTAAGTAAACTAGCCAGACGGATATAACAAGATTACTTGTTACATGTTTGTGTGATAATGGTTATCTCCATAATGGAGAAAAGTGTAGAAAAAAAATGCTTCACTGCCTCAGTCTGGTTCTTTTGGTTTATCTACCAGAGGGGAATTCAAAGCACATTTCATGTTTTCCCCTGTTGTCGGACATTGTGACATAGTGTATGTTCATGTTCATTACAAAATGTATGGAAGTGATACTATGCAAATTGTTACCTCAAAAATTTCTAGAGAGAATTACCTCAATAAAAATGAGAATATTTTTTCATTTTTCTAAGAAAGTGCTGTGTATTTTCTTATTTCAAGATAATGCAAGTTGTGGACCAACCTAATGAAATATGGCACTGCAACTGCCCTTTAACAGACAAAAATATACATACATTACTTAGTACTGCACTTTATGCTGCTAGTTTGTAGGGCAGCAACGATCTCCACTCGTCTGTTCTGGACCAGTGTCTATAGAACCCCAGATGTGATACAGCCTAGGGACTTCAGCTCTCCTTCTTGACTTGGCCTAAAGATGAAATGCCACGATTCCCCCCCTCCCCTAAAACACGATCATCAGGTACTGTAATTATACTAGCCTGGGCAGCATTCCATTTCGGGTTCATGATCCGGTCCTCAGCGGATGGTAGCTTTCGCCACGTTGTCATCTGGCAGGAAACCAAAAGGCTGATTCAGTACTATGAATGGGTACTTCTTATTCCGCCTTGTGGTTTCCTGTCTGATGACTACAAATCAGTGACTACAACATGACGTAAATTACCATCCGCTCCAGACCGGTTCACACGGCGATTTTGGAACACAGACCAGGCTTTCCTCCGAGGTGGAAAGCCTGGTGACATGAGGTTATAATCATACTACTGTAGGAGAAAGAGTTTTTTCAAAATTGTAGGCCTACAGAAAGTGTTAAAATTATGTTTTTATGGCCCGGACGGTTAGCTTAACCGACCACTCTACAACAAAGGTATGGCCATGACAGTAATGGTAAAAAAAACTTAACCTCTCTCACTTAAAATATGAGAGGGGGAGATAATCTATTGATATAGGATTCCCATGTAATTCCCAAAGTGAACTGTGCGTGCGGGGCGGAAGTAATTCGCCTAGATGCGTTTTTCTTTTTCACATGTTATGAAGAAGAAGTTAATACCGACCGGAAGCTGATGTGTTGTTGAAATCCTGTCGGAGCGGGAGAGAAGGAACGCAGACAGACAGCGTGCAAACATGGACTGGTAATATAACAAAACACTTAATATCATCACTGTCAAAAACAACTGTAAATAGTTTTATACCTAACCTATGTGCCCGTGGTCGGTGTTTGTGCTCGTCGTCTGCTAGACATGTCACATGCATGGCTACTGCTAAGTGGTGCTATCCAAATAGCATAGATAGCATGACTGATGCTAACTGCCGACTGACTGGCTCACCTGTCAGCCGGTACAGCAGTGGTTCCCAAACTTTATCATGTCAAGGACCCCCAAATTGACACTAGCCCCGCGGAGCTGACCAAGACTATCCTAGATGTTGTAGATACGAAAGTAAAAGTCAGACTCTATGAAATACATCTGTGATAGTCTTGATCCAAGGCTACACTTGCAGTGTGTTCAATAACACATACAATGTGTCTGCTAACTACACTGTAAATTCATCAGTGTCATTTTAACTAAGCCATCGTTCTCACGATAATACAAATCTAAATATTGTTTGAAAAACGATGATGTCACTGGTGGACGGGTTTCTGAAATACCCACAGCCTAGCCCCGCAAGCAGAACCCGAATGTAGTAAAGTTTCTGATACTTTGTTTACTTTACCCATTGGGTCCTGCTTCACGCTGGGCTGTCGCCAGTTACGCACAAACAAATACAATGTAAACACGCCATGAGACGGACTTCTGCGGGCTTTTACCATGTTTATTCATGTATTGACATACGAATGTGCGAACTATAAGTACCTTACATACCATACCGACACATCTCCTGTGTCGCGGAAGCCGTTAAGTATTTTTAATCCATGATTGATTAAAAATGTCGCTTCTTCCTACGTTGTTTATTGACACCTCATTGTACCACCTATCTGGCTAGCTAGTGGTGCTACAGCTATGACGGAGCAGATCAGAGGCAGGGACATAGCCCGCAAAGCCAACCGCACATCGAGAGGCGGTACAATAAACGGTAAATAAACAAGAAGAAATCAAAGCGACATTTTTAATCAAACATGGATTAAAAATACTTAACGGCTTCCGCGACACAGGAGATTTTATCAGAGGTATGTAAGGTACTTATAGTTCGCACATCCGTAAACAAACACAATAAAAAGCGTCGTAATACCGCGCCGATCGACTAAACGATGAGTTTGTGTATATCCGCGTTCCAACAATCGCATTGAAAAATCTTAGCATGACCAGGAACCCTACGTATAAAGCGCCCATCAAATTTCATAAAAGCTTTATGTAGGGTTCCGAGAGGGGCTACCCACAGCCCTACTATGAGACACAGACTGAGTGAGTAGGAAAAGAATGGTGCTATTTTATCATGAACATTAGTGAGTACCAATTATATGAAGATAGGTTCTAACTTTGAACTTTACATTGTCATATTGCATTTTCTAATGTTATTTACCTGAAAATGTAGCTTATGTTCTGTTCTAGAGAGCTGGAGAGACCCCTGTTAGAAATCAAGCATAAGAATTCCAGGACAAGGGACATCGTCATTAAATGTGCTTCTTCCAAGAAATACCTCGACAAGCAACTAGACAACTGCACATCTGTTTAAAATAACTCTACCTTCTCCTCTCCGCCATGCAGGCAGGATATTGCTGCATGTTGCTTTGTGTGTGTGTATGTTGGGTTGTCAGTGTGGGTGTGGGTCCGTGTGTTTGTGGGAGTGAGAGCGAGAAAGAGACGGCTAGAAATGAAGCGAGAGTGGGCAAGACGGCGAGGGAGAAAGGTTGCAATGGAAATTAACATTAGAGAGGCGAGACAGGCACAGCTGAGACAGAGCGAAAGAGGGACAGAGAGAGACACAGACAGAGAGACAGAGACTCACATGGTCTTGATGTGAGTGTGAGATACAGGTTGAAGTGTAGGCTACAGTATGTCCAGTAAGGCTAAACCTTTTAATTACGGTAAGTGTTTGGTTCGGTGCCGTGTCTTTAGTTCGACGGCTCATTGTTCCGAAGGTGTGTTGATCCGAATCACGCATTACTAACCATATCCCTAAACCTAACATCATTACTTTACTAAACCCTAACCCTAAACCTAACCTCATTACTTTACTAAACCCTAACCCTAAACCTAACCGCATGCAGAAGTGATGTATGTTCGGAGCTTTGGACTAACAGGACTTTGGAGGTATGGGCAGTCCCCTTTTGGCTCGGAGTTTATTTTGTTGTGCTAATTATGTAACTATGTATAAAGTTGTCAGCTTTGGGATTTTGTTTAATATTCTCAGATGCATTTTCATCATTCTTGAATATAAGATCAAATGCCAGTTGAACATCTTGCAACACTAGATTATTTAATGTGTTGATGAATCTAGAGTTGCAACACCAGCATTGCAGCTGTACAGAAAGCTTGAATTATATCCTTTCCATCTGCAAAGTGTTTGTTTCATAAAAATCCACCGTAGACGACTAGACATGTTATGAGCTACTTTCTGTGTTGGCGTTTGGAAGGTGCTCGTCGGAAATCACTGACCTTCGGATGGAATGTCTTGACAGAAAGTAGATTATAACATGTCTATGATTGATTTTTATGAAACAAATACTCTGCAGATAGAAAGAGGTTGGTTGGAGATGGCTTTGAAATGGTAGCCAATACCAGTAACCCAACCTTAGTAGATTTACAAAGTTATATCTATCAAACTGATAACAGAAAATATCTATCAGTTAGTTTACTAATACAATCAGATAGGATTTTCTGTTTGGATGTGTGGGCTGTCAAATTTGTCAATGGTTGTGTTGCAACTCTACAAAAATCTAGTGTTGGAAGTTGCGATGAACAATTCACTTGGTCAAAAATGACAGATTTTATTGGGGACCCTGGGACCCATATACGACCACCCATGGGTCCCATTAGGACCCATAACATTGAAAACCTAGCTCTTGATAGCCTTGCAGGGAGTAAGACACTGCACCTTTTTGTAGTCCAGTTTATAATTATAAAGAGCCTATTGGTATATTATCGACTACTTTTACTTGGCTTTTTAAATGAACATTAGGGCCAGAATCAATTGTTACGGTAGCTATGAATGTAGTAGTATGAAAGTATTATTTGTGTTATGTTGGCGTCTATACTGTGAATGGTCAATGGTGCATTTATATAGCGCCTTTATCCAAGGCGCTTTACATAGATTGTGCATTACATTCACCCATTCACACACACATTCATACACTGATGGTGACGGAAACCCTGCAAGGCACCGACCAGCACATCAGGAGCAATTAGGTGTTCAGTGTCTTGCTAAAGGACAATCGAATATTCGACACTAACTCAGGTGGAGCCCGGGTTCGAACTGGCAACCTTGCAGTTACCATCCGGCCACTCTACCCCTGAGCCGCCGCCGCCATACTACTGTGTTTGGTCTCTCTGTCCACCCTGTTAAGGCATGAACCTGCAATGCTAATTGTGTTAATATATTATCATGCGTTTATTCTCTGCAGGGGAGAAGATGTGTTGCTGTCTCCGGTGGCCAGGGACACTGACGTCACAAGAGCAGCTCGCAGACGCAGCTACAAAAAAGTTGCATGTATCCTTAGTTTGTGTGTGTGTTTGTGTCAGAGTGAGAGAGAGAATTAACTCAATTCCTAAGAAAAAAGGTTCTGAAACTTTATTTTCCTACTTAAAATGTATTCATTTTTCAAGAACAATAAAAAATAAAATAAACAAACAGATAAACATATACATACATATAAAGTGGGCATAGTAAAGGTTCTGAAACGTAACTTTGGTCGATTATGTCTCCCCTTCAATAATTTTTTTTTAATTTTTATCGTCCTTTACGGCGAGGTATAACTTGTAAGGATAGTGGAATGGGCAACACAGCAAAACGTGTGGGTAGCGTCTCCTTCACTGCCGTAAAGGAGAACGGACTCCTCCGTTTCATAGAAGAAGCTGAGTTTGATTTGATCGGGGCGGGTGGTTGGAGTGCCATACACTGGCTATGCTGTTCAGGGCCCCCATGCAAGTGCCTTTAAGATTTTGCTCTGTTGAGTTGACCCATGGCCATGAGCCCAGGTCCATGAAGTCTTTGACTTCTTATAGGTGATAACCTAAATTTTCTTGGCATCCAGCCGGAAGCCAGCCTTGGCACACTCTGACTCCACTGTGTTTTAGAGCTTCTGAGCTTGTTCCACGTGGTCAAAGTCAAGAGCAGGCTGATGTCGTCTGCATAGTCCAGGTCTGTCAGGACTACTATTGCACAGGCATTAACCTGAAGGGACAAACATCTTTCATGGTTTCATGGTGTTGCTGCTTGGAGCACATACAAACTCAACAACGTTGCAGGACTCGTACTACCCAGTCACACACATGTCACTGAAAACAAGATCAAATACCAGCAGAACCATATTGGGGGGGGGGGGGGGTTTGGGCAAATTTTGAGCGGTTTTGCTCATTCCACGATTGCACAATCCTTACAGTTATACCTCGTTGTGAAGGTAAACGAGAAAAACTATACAATACAATAATTTTCAGAACTTTTTATGAGGAGTTTTACTTTTCTTACTCGCGAGTCCCCAGTGTTTCCCACAATGATTTCCAAGTAAATATTCCCCAAAACGCCTACAATTCCTATTTTAGAAGATACAAAAATTAAAATAGCTTATCTACAAGCTCACAATATGTTGTATCGCAAATTTGCAACATGTTGTGAGCTCGTAGATCAGCTATTTTCACTGTATACCAGGTAAATATATACTATATAAAAATGACAAGTGGTTAATACATATTATAATGTATTTGTTTAAGGTTGGGTCACCGGCGGGGAGACACCAAATGTAACTTTTGGGTCTTGAGCTGAATTGTTTTGGAACCCCTAATCCCCTGTAGCAGCTAGCCAGCAGAAGGATTAGCCATAATTTAGTTTTCCTGAGCCCTGCTGTTCAGTCCCATCACCTGACAACCTCAGCCCAGGCCTGTCCACGGTAACACCAGCCCGGAACCTCAGACTAAACACTCCAGGATCTCTGTTCAGACAAGCTGGTAACTCATGCGCACCATTTAGCTTTGTTCATTTTGCTTTGTTCATCAACATTTTAGGCACCGGTTTTATAAAGGCAATTTGTACATCTTTTGGGCCATTTTTAACCCTAGTAATCCTTTACCCCCGATAGCAGATCTACTGTGAGGTCGTCGCGTCAAAGTATAAATCAGGCATAACTAATCCTACTAACACCCTGCTGTAAATGTCTAATCCTAACCCTGACCCCAACACAATATTTCTAAGGCTAACTCTAAAAATCATCATTGTTAACCATAAAACAACCATTTATCTTGTGAGGACCAGGAACATAGTCGTCCTCCTGTTTCTTTTTGGCCCTCACAAGTATAGTAATGCAGGCACTTGCGCGCACACACACACACTGTCTTAAGTCAATATTTCTGTCAGTCACCCCCAGGAATAGGAATCCAGACATGTCGTCCATTATAGCAACAGGAGGCAGAACTCCCAGATTCATGAATACACCAGGAGCTAGCATGGTAACTCTCTCACACACGCACACACACACACACACACACACACACACACACACACCCTGACAGTTATCAGTATATTAATCTGTGTACGGTTTGTGTAGCTTCTAGATGACAGTGATTGGACAAACAGTCTTTACCCGTCCCCTCTATCTGGGTTGGTTGATGCCAGCTTCACTGATGACGTCGGCAACCTCAACTCCGCCCTTCTGAAGGATGACGACCCAGGAGAGGCCGGTAAACTGAAACCAGCGGTTCTCAGACATTTTCATGTCAACGACCCCCAAATTGTATTTGCCTGCTGACCCCTATCTGACAGTATTTTGCGCCAGGGGCCGGTGTATGTTGGCAGATTTTTCTGAAACATCTGCTGATTCAAATATCTACAGATATAGATCTACAAGCTTGTGGACCTGCTTTTTTCAAATACCTGATGTGTATATATAGGGTTAAAGTGGTTAAATATATATTGATGCTATATTTACACATGTTGTGTGGGGACTGGGACCCCCTGGAATTCCCTTAGGGACCACTGGGGTCCCTGGACCTCTGAACTAAACGACACGCTGTAAGTAACAAATTCAATTTCCACAGCTTGTAGAGCTACCACAGTTGTATTTGCAAATGTTCGCTTGTGTTTAAGGAGGTGGAACCCCTCAAAAACAAATCTCAGGGGCTTTATGCTTCTAACAAAGGTACTACATGTGACAAATAAAACCTTTTAGTTTACTAGAATCTAATTCAGTTGTTTGGGACTCTCTACTCTTCACAGCCTGTGGTCCAAACCTGGATGTTACATCCAATTGTTCTACCACATCTTGGGAGACTAATGTCTCCTCTCCTCTCTTCTCTCCTTTAGCTGCGGCTAGTCTTTTCCCAGAATTCCTTGCTTCCTTTGTGAAGTTTTCATCTTCTGCGGTATTTGATCTTTTGGAGGACTACCAGGACCTCTGCCAGGACAAGGTAGAACTTGCTATGAAAACAAAACTTATGTAACATAGTGTAAATATAGTGTAGAATAGATAAATGGCAGAAATGAAAAAAAAAAAAAAAGGAAGGGAAAAAAAGAAAAGAAATCCAGTTTTATTGGTCAGTTTATATGAATTTTGTTCTGTTTCTTGTGTTTTTTGTTTTATGTTTGCTTTTTGCCTCCTGTTTTTGTCTGTATTGTACCGTTATTGTCTGTTGCTCCCCTTCCCCTTTCCCCAAGATGACCACAATGGAAACAAGCCTAACAGCTTTCTTATGAATTTATCCTTTTGAATTATATTTTCAATAAAGTATTCAATCAATCAATCAATCAAACCAATATTTTAACTGAATGGAGGGGCAAATGATCGTGTATTAATTCACAAGTCTACATTTCCTAAACACTTAGACCCTATACCTAGACCCTCATTCTGAAGGGCTTAATTTTGTATTTGTGGGTGTGCGGGTGTGTGTGTGTAGGTAGCTACTCTGGAGCATGTGGTTCTGAGGTCCGGTCAGCTCAGTAAGATAGCTGGGGTTAAATGGATTCTACAGCAGGAACACAACACATGGAGACTGATCAACTCACTGTACAGGTACCTGTCTGTCTGTCTACCTACCCGTCTCTCTTGTCGGTACATTGATATGATGTGGAAATAAAGTGTTTCAGTTCCCATGGGAACCAACATCTTTCCGTTTCTGTCTCCAGGGATCGTGTTCAGTCAGAAATCGGAGATGACATCATGATGGACCTGTCTGTAAGAGAGACACACACACACACACACACACACACAATCCCATAAAGTGTGTTAATATATTTTGGAATTTCCACATCCTTAACCCATTTTGGGCGGGAACCCCTTTTGGTGTTAGCATTATGTCATGCTTTAGCTATTGAAAAATAGCAGATCTACAAGCTCATAGCGCGCCACCGAGTGGCTACGAGCTTGTAGGTCTGCTATTTTTTTTTAATCGACAAAAGACATTTTAGAATCTGATCTCGGGTCAGAATGGGTTGATGAAACATCTGTTTGTGTGTGTACTGGGCAGGTCCCCTGTGAGAGTGAGAAGTTAGTTGTGGATCAGCTGTTCCAACGGGATGCAGTCGTCAGACAGAGCCAGGTAACACTAACACACACACACACACACACACACACACACACACACTTATTCAGAATAAGTAATAAAAACCTTTTGTAGCCCTGTTTTGGATCAAGTTCTAATGTACTGGTGGTCTAGATGCCATATTGTGAGGGTCTGTGTTTCACTGTAATTTGTTAATTGGATGTCAAGGGACCGCCATCTTGATGAACAAAATGAACAAAACAAAAGCTGGTTTACACTTCTTTCCATTTTGTTATTCATTGGTTGACACATTGGTCCTCCCGTTTGTTTCTAGCTGGTCGTTGATTGGTTGGAGAGCATTGCCAGAGATCAGATTGGAGACTTTGCGGACAACATCGAATACTACGCCAAGAATGTCTACTGGTCAGTACCCGTCTGTCTCCGTCTGCGTCATGGAGTACATTGTGGTGCAACATTTACAACATCAATTTAGGCATTAATCCAGCGACTTACAGTAAGCAAGAACAACACAAGGTAATACATCGAATGCATAGAAATAGAAGTCATCTAGGATCATAAGTAAACCAAGAACCTATCATCAGTCTAACAGTAGAATAACTATAAACACTATAGGATGCCAGATCCATAATGTCATGGCATCTGTCTACACAACATGCCATCTAAATTACATTTGTAGCCTTTGCGTAAGCCTGCAAGGTCGTCGAGCCTCGGACACGTGCTTCGGGCTAAGGTGGGGTCTATGGTTGACCGACTTTGAAGATATGGGGGTGCCATGCCTTTTAATTGGTTGCTTGGCCAACATCAGTGTATTGTACTCTGTGCAGACAGTAACCGCACATGAAAATATTGGCTGGTTGAACACCAAGCGTGCTGCGGCATTCCGTTTCATTTGGAGAGGCGTAGGAAAATGGTTAGATCTTGTGTGGGGCAGGAAACTTAGCTGGGAAGAAGAGAAGCTCAGTGTTGTCTGGGTTGTCAATAAACATATCGACAACAAAAAAAAGGCTGGGTTCAGCTTGAGGTGGTGAGAAGACGTCCACCGTGAGATGTCAGTCAGCCAGACATGATGCAGTGATGTGCTCTTCCACCTGAGTACACTGTGTGTGTGTATGTGTGTGCGTGTGTGTGTTGCAGGGAGAACACCCTCCATGCTTTGAAGATGAGAAGAGCAGGAAGTGCTGGAGTCACTGCAGCCCTGGTCACTGAACTGGTGAGAGCCCCGCTGGTCCTTCTGCTCCCGATGGATTCCATATGTTATGCAGCGTCTCCCAACCTTATCTGGTCCACCCATCTGACCGCTTAAAAGACGGGTTGGACGGGTGGACCGCGTGCATTTTCAGAGCATTCAGAGTTTATTTTAATGATCAAATCGATTGTGTTCTGGCTTGGATCAATAGAACTAACGCAGTGTGCCATTGACAAATCCTTAATGGACATGTTATGTCATGATGATGTATGATGATAAGAGCACCCCTAACTTCACACAGGTGTGATTTTTATATTAATGCTATATTATGCTACACACAGGTTCCCACAGGTTGGGAAATCACTGCTCTACCTGTCTCTCTCTCTACTTATCCCTCTCTGACTGTATGTCTCTCTACCTCTCTGCCTGTCCCTGTCTTGTCTTTCTATACCTGTCTATGTTTCTGTGGTAGGACCCAGATGCTCCAGTGAGACAGCAGCGCCCTCTGGTGGACCTGGACAGAGAAGACGAAAACAGACTCCTGAAGAACCTGTTCACCCTCATCAGAGCTGGAATGATAGAACAGGTATGTATCGTCTCCTTTCCACCTACTGTATGAACCTTCCAGAACCAGTGGAGTTCTGTCATGTTTTGTTTTTGTGTACATCAGTGGTTCCCAAACTTATTCATGTCAAGGACCCCCAAACTGACACATTAGCCCACCGGACCCCCCATTTTTCAAGGACCCCCACTTTGACCTGAATTAAGCTACAGTCCCCCGACAAATGGACCCTAACGGTCCATTTGGTTCCTAACTATCATTTTGCTCCCTCAAGGACCTCTAGGGGTCCCCGGACCCTACTTTGGGAACCATTGTTGTACATTATATTGTTCATAATGCAACACTGACACGTTATCTTGCTATTTTAGGTTTGGTTTTGTTAAAAGTATAATTTCCGAGTTCTCGGTTGGAACTTTGAATTTGTACTACCTTTGGAGCTGGACACAAATTAGTTTCTGACGAACTTACGTATGTGAAACTTAGTAGTTTATAGATAAGCTCGGCATTATCCATAAACCGTGAAAAGGGAATGATCAGTAGGTTGCCCTGAAGAAATGGTTATCTTTTTGCTGACTGATGCCAGATGTTTGGGTGTGATCCAGAGAGTCCTGGACCTAGACCACCAGTTACCAATGTTTTGACCGATGGCTTGTCCAAATGTGCAACACTGTTAGGTTCTCGGTTTGAGAAAAACGTAGATCTTTATTAAAGGAACGTTTAGATTATGAGCAAATGCATAAATACTATATATGAAAAAGACATAAAATAATTTTCATTCTATAATGTACAAGAAATGCACTCTGTCGAGGTTCCAACTTGCGCCTTGCACACAAGTAGGCCATACATTGCCTACTTGTGCGTAAGCAGAGCGCACAAGTACTGCTACTAACTAATGTCTATTACAACTGCTCTAAATCCTTTAGACCCGTTATTGACCTTATACCAACCTTAAAACTTACCTTGTTATGTCACCATCAACAGCCAAAAAGGGACCACCACTTTTTGACCGCCAATCACCAAATGTACCTTAGTTACGTCATCAATAATGGTGGTCCCTGATTGGCCGACGGACAACGGGCACAGGCTTTAGTTCTGACATACTATTGGTCCGACTGTCAATAGAACGACAACCTCCCCCCTGTAAAGGAGCAACATGAAGGAACCATGAGTTCAAGTCCGTTGCTCTCCCCTTGTCCCCCATATATGGGGACTAGGTTGGCGGAAGGTGTGTAGAGCCCAGGATCACATTAGATAATTGGCACAAGGGGGGAAAATAAGTTACAAAATCGTGGGATAAAAAAATAAAAAAAATAAAAACGACAACCTACCTCAAACCCTAACAACCTAACCATAACCGCAAGCACGGGAGCAGCGCATGTTCGACCACATGTCGGACAGTTGTTTCCACTGATTTGCGTGTGCATCCCACAGACAACACCGACATACCCAGCCGATTACAGTACTAACAACAGTAGTAACAAGCAAACTTGCATTGTGTCATTTGTGTGTGTGTGTGTGTGTGTGTCTGCCTAGGCTCAGAGGCTATGTAAACGTTGTGGTCAGGCCTGGAGAGCAGCGACTCTGGAGGGATGGAAGCTTTACCATGACCCAAACATCAACTCAGGTACCGTTACTATGACAACCACACTGTTATCGTCATGGCAACCTCGACTGCTAACGTGACGTGACCAAGCATCACATCTTTTCTTTTCCCCCTGTAATTTCTTTTCCCGTTTTTGATTAGAATTGCTTCTAATAATGGTATTTCATCAGGCTCTGTGGAGCTGCTGCCGGTTGAAGGAAACCCAAATAGAGGAATCTGGAAAAGCTGTTGTTGGAGAATGGCTGAAGAGGTATTTATTTATACACGCAAAATAGTACTAATACTACAACAACCACTTTAATCCTAGTGTCCCTGTTCTGGGTATGTCATATTGGCCACCATTCCATGTAAAATAGATCTACAAACTCGGCATAGGAAAGGTAGCTCAGACTGTTCGGTGTGCATGAGATGTAGAGAGAGAAAAGAGACTGATATGTCTACACACACTGCACACACATGATGACATGCATATCCTTAAATTCAGTCATACAGTAGTAGGGACAGATGAATCACCCAAATAGCATAAATGTACTGTATGAGACAAATGTTGTTGACTGGCATATTTGCATTTGCATCTTCTATTTGCTACTTACCAGATTACTAATACATCACAAGGTTTAAGGGTTCTTTATTCTTCAATGTACAGGTAAAAATGTTCATTATGTTTCCTCAGACATTGCAGTAAAATTATTATTTTATAAAATTCCAAAATGGCCATCCTTGTGTGTGTGTGTGTGTGTGTGTGTGTGTGTGTGTGTTGTCTTTCAGGAGCAGTTAAACAGATATGAGAGAGCAATCTATGCCGTCCTCAGTGGAAACAGCAGGCCGGTACGTTAACCTGCACAGAATCATAAAATGTTTTCCTGTCCATTTCTAAATGTCCTTGTTTTTTTCATCCATCTCTGCCTCAGTGCCTCAATATGTTCTCAATTTGATAGAGCATCTGCTGTCCTGTAACATTAATATAGCTGCCACAATGTAACGTAATTGTACAGTACACTAATTACATACGTATAATTTAAACATGTCCGAGGAATATGTAGGGGGGGGGGGGGGGTGTGTGTGTCAAGGGGGGCTCTGGTTTCAGATACAGACGTCATTGCATCAACTACAGAAAGTGTGTGTGTGTGTGTGTGTGTGTGTGTGTGTGTGTGTGTGTGTCTTTTCAGTTGTTGCCAGTGTGTGAGTCATGGGAGGATTGTGTTTGGGCGTACTTCAAAGTGATGGTCGACTCGCTGGTGGAACAGGAAGTGATGTCTTCAGGCATGGCCCACCAGGACATTGACACACTGCCACGAGAGTATCTGGAAGCCAAGTAATGCATACAAACACCAACACACACACACATCACAAACAAACGCATTTTTTAATTACCTAAATGATCTTACAGTACCAGAAGTAGTATTCTTTTTGCTGAATGTTATTTCAATTGTCTGTACCTCTGAATCGTCTTTCTCTTCTCAGCTGGACTATGGAGAAAGTGTTTGAAGAGCTCCAAGCAACAGAGTCTAAGGTAGAGCTCACGTACAAATATACAGTATATTAGGGACATTATGTTTTGAGGGGCGCCAGCCCCTCCTACGCCCAGCTTTCGGGTTTTGTGTGAACACAAACATTGGCTGATGATTGGCTGATCACCCCATAGCGATGATTCTGTTGGCTGAGCAAAGTACATATTGAAAATAAAAAAGTGAGGCAGAAAAGTGAAGACGCCAAAAGTGATTGGCCCGGAATGCCATTTGTGATCATTTGATTGGTTGAGCACGGAATGTGATGTATGTTGATGTATGATAAGAGTGCTCCTCATTTCAAATCAGTGTGATTTTTTTATATTGCATATTAGCACTGAAATTGTGACCAGCTTGATTCAAGAGGTTTTATTATCATACACGTGAAATGTCGATTGATTTCATGCATAAAATGGTCAAGTTTTGCTGGACTATTTGTTCTCTATGGGTTTGTGATGGATTAATAGCATTATCACAATGTGTCTCTGGATTTTAATTTGTAGTGTTTGTGTTTCAGAGGGTGTTGGAAGAGACCAGAGAACATTATCATGTGATCCAGAAGGCTGTCATACTAGGAGACCTGGACGGTATGACCTATGACCTTTACAGTCCATTTAACCCCTGACTTGTTTCCCCATCATATTTTGGTCACATAGTTTTAGGTGCTTTCACATGGAATAACTGATTATCCGATATTTACTTTAAACCAGACACGTCACATACACACTCTAACGAATGAAGATGAAGCAGGCACCCCCACTACATATTGTATAACATTTAGTTGCAGATTCAACTTTTCATACATTTCATAGACATGTTTGATTGACAGAACTGTCATGGTGTAGCGTAGTGTTGGATCCATGCTAATGTGTATTTTCAGACGGTTACCCACTTAAACCCTCCTACACCAAACCTCTTTGCCGGAAACGGCTGATCTACAAGCCCATTGCTATTTCGGCTAACGTTCCCTTCAGAATGGGTATTCTCGGGTTCATGTGTTTAAGCAATGAATGGTCTTGTGTCTCTTTCTCAGGTCTTATGGAGGACTTGGGTGTTTGGCTGACAGGTCCCAAGCCCCTCCCATCTCACCTGCTGCGCTTCATGTCTCACCTGGTGTTGTTCTACCGCTCTCTGGGCATGGCACTAAAAGTACATACACAACACCACACACAGTACACAGTTCTATGTTCATACAGTACAGTGGTTCCCAACCCTTTTTATGTCAAGGACCCCCAAATTGACACTAATTAGCCCACCGGCTCCCATTTGAAGAGACATGCCAGGGACCCCCCCATAAGAGAAGATTTGTACGGCTCTAGCAGTGATTCTGAACCCGTTTAATTTCAAGGACCCCCAGTTTGACGTGCATTAGTCTACGGATTGGTATTTCTATCTCTGAGACCCCAATTTATATTGTAAAATCAATGTTAATTTAACTCTTGAGAGTGTACAAATTTAACTCTGAGAGAGTACCAAATGGACCCTAACATTCCACATTCTGTGTGGTGTGAAACTATCATTTAGCTGGGGACCCCCTGGAACTCCCTAAATCAGTGGTTCCCAAAGTGGAACCCACTTTCGGGAACCACTGATATAGTACGCAGGGGCGTGGAGATATATATTGGCATATTAATCAAAAGACTGTTACTGTGGACGACACACTGATAAAACATTGCACTTGTTTACAACAGGGTCCACCTTTTTCAATTCATCAGAACATCCGATATGTTAATAGATCCTGGAGTTCTAAATGAGGGTACCGATAGGGTAAAGTTTGAGATCCCATAAAGTTAATTTAGGAACATTTTTGGGTGGTGGGTAGATATAGTCAGATATACATACTGCAGATATATAGATGGCTAAAATAACACATCTGCTTTCCCGGTTTTAATGGCTTAACCCATTTTGGGCGGGAACCCCTTTTGGTGTCAGCCTTATTGTTACAGAGCCTAGTCCCTCCATGTGCCAGAAGTGTACCTCCCAACCCTGGCAGACTAGTTCTGGAGTAGTTCCAACGGATTGTGTGCCCCTGGTTTTTCCCTAGTGGGACTGATTGAGGGTAGCTACTGGGACGTAAGTCGGGACTTGATCACTCTCGGCTGGGTCGCCTGAGTGAGGGGTATGATGTTGCGAGACCCGAAACCCCGTTGACCTCAGGATACATCACTGACATGCGATGTATGTGCGATGTATGTGGACATACTGCAGACCTACGTCGGCGTGTTGATGTATGTTTCTCTGTACAGGAGGACGTGTGTGTGGACATACTGCAGACCTACATCGGCGTGTTGATCAAAGAACACCAGTGGGAACTCATCGCCAGCTACGTCAGCCAACTTCCCGTCGGCACGGCGACCGTACAGTATGCCAACTTCCTGGAGACCATTAGCCAGTCGGAACAGAGGAAGAGGTGTCTGCAGCTGGCGAATGATTCTGGTAAAACTATTGATCAGTCGCCTGAAGCTAATTCACGTTTGGTTTTATATCCATTAGAGGTGTGGGAAAGAATCAATTCTTCAATGCACGATTACACTGATACTGATGATGCAGTGACATCATTGATTATAGCCTATGAAGTATGAACGTTGATATCCGATTACTTCTGGAAGGCAACATTGCATTGATCTGTCTGTGATGCTTTTGTTTTTGAAGACTTGAGCATCATTCTCACAGTAGGTAGTCTAAGCCTATACATTTATTTTAGTTAACTAAATGTAATTTCATGTTGAGATATGTTTTGAAGGAGTTCATAATATGTCTATATGACATGGTTTATATTTACTGATGAAAAGTATCCATTGGCAGAAACAAATGCATTGTCGAAATCGAATCACAAGACCAATCAAGATTCACACCTCCTTATATTCATTCGCCGTGTTCACAGTACAGCTTCTGTACGTGGCAGTTAAAGTTTAATTCCGGACCAGTGCTTTTCTTACCGTAATCTGATTTTACTATATCCAACTACCACTGGTGGAGGTCGGGGAAAGAAAGAAAAAATCATTCAGAGGGGACTGCAGCTCAGAGCATGTGCACAGGTTATTCGGCTCGCTCTCCTTGTTACACATCCATGGCAATCATTCAGCATTCGGCACCAGATGCACCGCGGAGGATTCAAACTCCTAGACTCTTTGATCGTAGTGAAAACTGTGCTTAGCTAAAGAAAAAGAAAGAAAAAAAGCCCCGTTTGAATAAATGGCATCTGCCACTTAAGAAGATACATCAGATAGATGTCAGAAAAAGCAAATGTTTAAACATTTTGAGGTCACATGCCTGACTTTAAGTGTGCGTGTGCGTAGGTCTAGATGTAGCAGCGATCACCAAGCTGGTGGTGGAGACGGTTAAAGACAGAGACTGCACCGAGTTCACGCACCACAACACCCTGGATACTGCCACTACAGAGGTACACACACAGTCACACACACACACTCTGACACTGCTACCACACCGGCACACACTGCACACACTCTGGTCGCTGCTACTAATACTACACTGGTACAGTACACACACATACGGCATGTGTGAATTCCCTTTTTGTTGTGTTCTCTGATGATAGGAGGACCAGAAGAAGATTGACGTCATTGATTGGCTGCTGTTTGACCCCGCCCACCGAGCAGAAGCTCTCAAGCAGTCCAATGCCATCATGAGGAAGTTCTTGGGTACCTTTCTCTCTGTCAACTGTACTTGTCTGTCTGCTGTTACAGAAGAAAAGACTCCCATACCCAGTCATGAGGCTGATTTCTTTTTTTAAAAGGCTTCTAAATCAGACAGTTTTCTGAACAAACTGTATTTCTATGTCAGTGGTTCTCAAACTATTTCATGTCAAGAACCCCACAAATGTTATGTAATTGGCCGCCGACCCCCAACTGAAAATATGTTGTTCCAGGGACCCCCAGAAGCAAAGATTTGAGTTAAAAACGTTCGCTCTGAAACAATATATATTCAAAGATTTGTGCCACATTTTAACGATTTTTAAAAAATAGCAGTTAGTATAACATAATGCTTAAAACACCAAAAGGGGTTCCCGTCCTGAATGGGTTAAAAACATAATTAGACTGCACAGGAGTACGCTGGTCGGCCCTTGCTCTATTTTCTGCATTTATGTCCCATTATAAAACGAGGCAATGACTATTCTTTTCAATTCACCTTGTTTCACTTTGTCCTGATGTGTTTGTTTCTGTAATTCAACGTTACACTGGACAGGGCCATCACCTGGGGGCCCCGTAGTTGGCAATTGCCACCCCTCGCATTGGGCATTTAATGCCCAATGCGATTTATCATTCTGTTCTTTAATGCACATTTTTTCGACTTTGCTTTCTCTTCTACCTGTCTCTGCCTTTTTTCAGCTCTTCAGAAATTAGATGTCACTGTGACCATGTCTGTCTGTCTGTCTGTAGCTGTTCAGAAACTAGATGTCACTGTGACTGTCTGTCTGTCTGTAGCTGTTCAGAAACTAGATGTCACTGTGACCATGTCTGTCTGTCTGTTGTCTGTAGCTGTTCAGAAACTGGATGTCACTGAGACTGTCTGTCTGTTGTCTGTAGCTGTTCAGAAACTGGATGCGGTGAAGGCCGTGTTCTCCAAGCTGCCCGAAGATTCTATGAGGGAGATTTATCGTCAGTGGGAGGGTCTTAGCCAGGACACGCCTCTTCCTGCCGAGGACGAGAACGCAGTCAGAGAGCACCTGTGCATCAGAGCTTACCTGGTCAGGCATCACCTAACATCTACCTATCATTCTCTCTAGACGCATTGCATATAGATTAAGATGTAATATTGTCTATGTTGGGTGGAAACCCCATAATAAGTCCAAAACTGTTAACGTTTCAGAATTTGAATTCAAAAACGGCACAAGTAGCAGATGTACAAGCTGCTACTTTTGATGCTTTCATGTGACTAGTATGATCACGTAGGGCATTCATTTACTCAAATACACAAAAGGTTACAATATGGAAATAAGAGGTTTCTGACTGATGCCAACGATATACATATTAGGGCTACCGCTACACAACACCTGTATATCGAAAGTGTATTGTGAATCAACATTCACAATATACTGTGCATATCACAAAAGCTATATATGTACATAACAATCCATTTATAAAGGATGTTTTTTGTTTGGGTTAGAAGAAATTGTTTTAAGGGGAACAGTGCGAACGGTATTGTTGGTGGTTTATAACAGCTAGGTGCTGGGGTGTTTCTCAGTAAAACCATGTTGGAATTATGGAAATGCACAGTAATCAATTTTTCTTATTTTTCAATATGTGCGTACAGTAGGCTTTTCATTCTCTTTTCATCTGTAGAATGAATATTTGTTTTCTTATCAAGACGAGTCATATCGCAATATTCAATAATGATTTTTCATGTTTTCCTAATACACACACACACTGTACTTGACATGTATTTAATCTCTTAACAGGAAGCCCATGAGGCGTTTAATGATTGGTTCGGCCACAGTAACTCCGCCCCTCAGAAGCCAGACCCCGCCCCACAGGCCAAGTTCACTGAGAGAGTAGCCAATGAGATGAGAGAGAAGGAATACCAGGTATCAACGTTATTCTTATCTTTTTTCACAGCAATTTTTTTTTTAAATAAAACAACATTACCCTATGCAGATACATTAATATTACATTAACGTGTGTGTGTGTGTGTGTGTGTCTGCGCGTGTGTGTAGAGTGATTATGCCAGGTGGGAGGCGGGCGTTGAAGCTTTGACTGTCGACGTTAAAGAAAGAATCTACAACGTTCTGCTGTTTGTTGATGGAGGATGGATGGTCGACAACAGACAGGTCAGTGTTTGTTGATGGAGGATGGATGGTTGAGTGGGGGCGGGCCTTGGTGCATGTTGGCCTGTTGTGTGTGTGCCCCTACTGTAGAGCGTGTGCATGTGCACATCTTGTTTCCGGGGGCGGAATCACTGAATTCTCCTTTTAATGTGTTGTCTCAGGATGCGTTGGAGGACGTTGAGCGCAGCCACCAGATGGCGATGCTGCGCTCCCTGTGTCTCCCCAGGCTGAGCGTGTTGCTGTTGAACGTGCTGCAGCGCTCCAACCAACAGCAGGAGGCGCTGCGCCTCGCTGACATCATCGCCTCTGACCAGCACAGGCTGTACGAGGTGGGTCTGGCATCACTGGCTGCCTGTTGTTGTCAGTGGTGTTAAAAGTACTCAAAACCCCTTCTGATGTTATGCTTTAGCTGTTGAAAAATAGCAGATCTACACGATGAGCGTGTAGATCTGCTTGTAGGTCTGCTATTTTTTTTTAATCGTGAACATGTCGCGCAAATCTTTGCATATATGTTCTTTCAGAGTGAAGTTTTTAACTCAAATCTTTGCTTCTGGGGGGGGGGTCCCTGGAACAACATATTTTCAGATGGGGGTCCGCAGCCAAATACAGTTCATTCTGGGCGTCCTTACATGAAATATTGAGAACCACTGATATAGAAACATGAGGTTTTTCAGAAAACTGTCATGATTTAGAAGGCTTTTTTTTTTTTTGACGTCAGGCCTAAATGAGTTAAGTAAAAGTATCAATACTGCAATTTAGAATTACTCTGTAAAATAAAAGTGCGGAATACTTGAAGTACCAAAAGTAAAAGTACTCATTACTCAAATGTGTCAAAATCTTTTGAAAATGGCAGATCTACAAGCTCACAATGCATCGCATTGTGAGCTCGTCTATTATTATTTTTTTGTGTGTGTATATGTGTATATATATATATATAGGGCTGAAGTGATTAATTAATGTATATCTGTAATAATAATAAACTAGTAACTAAAGTTTGCAAATATGTCTCTCCAGGTGTTTTCTAAAGAGGAACTGAGTCGGTTCCTTCAGAGGTTCCGAGATTCGTCCCTGCTGCTCTTGGACAGTGGACTGGACGCACTGGGATACCAGTTACAATAAAAAATAAAAAATGTTTCTGTAAATTTCAGTTGTTGTTGTTTTTTTACAGTTGAGTTATGCCCTAACCAAATAAAGATATTTTTTTCTGCGATTTGTTGAAGTTTACTTTAACCCAATTAGCCCACCAAACATTTAATATAGTCCTGGGACCATTGCCCACCTTTGTTAGGGCCGCTAACTAATTGAATCCATTCCAAGCAAGGCAATATTTTGCATTTTTGCTATAAGATAGCCTGATGAAGGCCGCATAGGCCGAAACGTTGCTGTTTCCCTATTAAAAGTTGGTTCACTGCATTTGAAGACAGTGTGCGGTTGTTTGTTCCTTTTTTATTTTTAGTTAAAATAGGAATATAATGTATCTTAAACTTATCCCATCTGCGTTGAGAATGAACTACCGGTACTTAAACCCTATTTACTTAGTTCACCGGGGTCCCTCCGGGTTGGGGTCCTTGAGGGAGTTCCAGGGGGTCCCAGCTAAATGATTCAGCTGCAGAGCTCTGTCATATACATCATAAATAGACCCATCTTAAAATGCAAGGGTTCATGTGTGTTATGAGCATATTCAGGAATAGGCTAAGGCCATAGCATAAACAAGTGGGGGTTTGGCCTGCAATCTTTCATTACATTTAGAGATATTTTGGGACATGCAATTTTAATGCAATTAATTTTTACAAGGTTATGAAATGATCATGAATGTCTTGATTGAATTATTACAGTGGTTGTCAAACCTTTCATTTCAAGGTGCCCCATAACGCTTGAGAGAGAGGTAAGGTTCAGTTTACAATACAGACACAGAGCAGGTACGATTTACAATTATTGTTAAAAGGATAGTCTCGCATAGCCAGACGACTATTCCACAATCTTCGAATGCTATATAGAGTCTGGAACTACACATAGAAGCCCTGGGCTTGGAACCCCTTCAAGGAACTCGTGAGGGTCCTACTCCCTGGACGCCACTTTTACTTAATATTTTGTTAGAAATGTGTTACAACTTGTAACATTTCTTCTAAACTTTAGTAAAACTCCAGCAGGTGGCGCGCTCCCTCTGGCACGATGGTTTACTTCCGCGCTACAGATCACAGAGGAAGCTCTGTTCTCATGTGACGTCACAAGACACTGTCAAGTCAACAACAGCTAAAGGCACTACAGCCGGAGGTTGGCGGATTTTGCTTTTAAAATAAAAGCACAAAGATTGTCCGCGTTTTGGGGGAAATATAATGTACTTTGATGCATTGCATTTCAGAAACAGCCTGTGATTTGCGATGACAGATGCTTGAGCCCACATTCAATCAATCAATTAAACCAGTGGTTTTCAAACAGTGGTCCGGGGACCAGGTGGTCCCCAGCTTAGCTAAATGATGGAGAGTTGGTAACAAAATGGATCTTAACTCCTGAGAGTGTAAAATGAAACCAAATGGACCTTTTTGGTTTCATTTTACACTCTGAGTTACATCTGCATTAGGCTACTAAGTTAATTTACAAGACATCTACACAATTAGAGAATGTCAATTTCAATTTTCAAATGATTATTATTTTGATCAACGTCGTTAATATTTCTCATCAAATGGATCACCATTTGATGGCTCAAATGCCAAATAAATAATGTGCCCTGATATGAAAAGGGTTGAAAACCACTGAATTAAACAAAAACAAATACGAACCTATAGCTAGTTGTAAACGTTTATTGTGAAGTTTGCCATCGGAATTGTAACTGGCTCAAATAACGGAATTTGACACACTGGCAAAAGTGTGTTGAACTGAGGTGATCAAACAACAAACGTGTGTCTGTTCAGTGTTCATTAACCAACCAACAACGCTCTTCAGACAGGAATAACAGGGCGAGTCTTCGGAGACAAACTTTGCCAGCGGAGCCTAGAGGACAGTCTTCATATAAAGACCCAGGAATGAGAAGCGGACAGCCGGGAGACTGGGAGAGAGAGACATAGAACACTTGAGTATAAACTTCTGTTGCTGTTGCGTGGCAGAAAGACATGAGGACATAAAGAGCCAGACAGACAGTATACAGACAGACAGGCAGGCAGACAGACAGACAGGGCACTATAGAGACAGACAGACAGACAACACTATAGAGACAGACAGACATAAAACAAGACCCTGAAAGACAGACAGAGGACATAACGAAATACAGAGAGGACATCCCCCTAGTGTTTTCATTTACATGGCAATTAGACTATAATCCTGTTAATTTAGTTTTCTTTCTTTTTTTTTTAAGAAACTTAACAAACTGTTTATTTTCTCCCTGGAAATAAAAACGTCTGGGTTTCCGAGGCTACTTGTTGAATGACAACCTCAAATATTCAGTTGACAAGACTATAGTTGAAAAGCTATCAGACTAGTTGACTAGACTTGTTCATCTGAAAATTACCTGTATTGACCATACAGCACCTGCAGATATCTCATCACTTTTATGGAGTCCTTTTGTAAGTAAATGAACAAATTTCATCTTCATACACAGGATGTCTGCTCTGTCCCTGTTGCTATCGAACCGCCGCATTGTCTCCGGTCTACTGGTCAATTTGTTATCGTCCATATGCATCGTCTTCATCAACAAGTGGATTTACGTCCACTACGGATTTCCCAACATGACTCTGACTCTGATCCACTTCATAGTGACATGGCTGGGCCTCTACTGCTGCCAGAGGATGGACATGTTTGCTGTCAAGAGACTCCCGCTGAGGAAGATCTCGTTGCTGGCTCTGAGTTTCTGTGGGTTTGTGGTTTTTACCAATTTATCTCTCCAGAATAACAGCATAGGGACATATCAGCTGGCCAAGACCATGACCACCCCGGTCATCATCCTAATCCAGACGGGATACTACCAGAAGACCTTCTCTACCAAGATTAAACTCACAGTGGTAGGTCACTCTCTCTAGGTCGTCCTCAGACGAGCCCTCCATCGTCGCTTCCAGTAAGCAAAGCAAAGCAAAGTTACTATGTTTACCCAGGGTAACAGGACTAAGCTCAATAACTTGTTTACAGCCAGGCCCTGCTCATAGAACATTTCATGGTAGGGGTTCAATGCCTTGCTCAAGGGCACTTCAGCGGTGGTAATTTTAACGTGCCGGTCCGGGGATACGAACTAGCGACCATCTAAGTCATCCCGGTTCTCCATACATCTGGCCAGTTTGTTGGTACTTTGCGCTCCAGCATCGTTCTTGAGTACATCCACGTATGTTAGTGTGGGACGTCCTCGTGATCGGTGCCCGTGTGTTGGACTTGGTTGAGTTGGTTTCTTGATGCCTTTGGCAGTGTCCTGTTAGTCTCATTCTCCTGACTGCTATTTTCTGGCTCACCCTTGGTGTTCCCTCATACAGAGTCTTGTTAGTAATATATGTACAGCCTTGCTGATGTTAAGTACTGCACGCAGCATTCTGGTATAGAAGCTGAGTTTGGTTTGACGGGGAAGATTGAAGTTCCATACACTGGTAGCCGGGGGGCCAGCACCAACAATTTGAGAGGATCATGTGATCATGTCATGACTCATGACATACTTTTAATTTGTGTTTTTTATATTCACTCTGTCATTAAAGTCCACAGAATGAGAGGTCTGCTCTGCCGGAAATATTGCGAAACAAAGTTATGGTCATTTTTGTATACCCCACCAAAGACAACCAATATAAGGCAAAGTTTCATCATACTTTAAGTAGCATGTCAAACTAGGGGGTTTTCATGATTCTGAATCCATTCCAAGCATTAGTTTTGCACGAAAAACACTCCTTGGTTTTAAAAACGGCTATAGCCATCATCACAAATGATGAGGTCAGCACATTTGGGAAGTGGATATGGCCAAATGTAGGCCAAGGAGTTTTTTTGATGTCTTTGGTGTGGTATACAAAAATCTCATTCTGTGGCCTTTAATGACCAAGTGTTTCAAACCTATTGCTTAACTTAAACTAAACCCATTAAAACCTGAGACCGATTCTATTAATCTCTTGAACTGATACGCTGTGAGCTTGTATATCTGCTATTTTTTAATAGCAAACGCTAAAATCAATATTACAGAGATGCTTTCCCGCTTTTAATGGAAAACTGAAGCAAATATGAGACTGTCATATTGATATGCTGGACCTGACTGCAAATGAAAAATGTGTTTTGATTCATTTGATGTATTTGTAACCTTTATTTACCTAGGGTAGGTACCATGCTGCTGACAGTGCTGAGCAGGGGCATTTTTCCAGCAACGCCCTGCACAATCTCACAGATAAACGCACAAAGTCAAACCTGGGATCTGACCAGCACAGCCACAGCCTTTATACTGTTGGCCACCAAGCAGCTCCACTAGAGTAGTCTGGGGTTCAGTGCTCAAGGGCAGTGGTCCGAAGACCCCTAGGCGTCATTGAGAGAGTTCCAGGAGGTCCCCAGCTAACGGATAATTAGGAACCAAATGGACCCATTAGGGTACAATATACATTGGGGTCCCAGAGATAGAAATGCCATTAAATAGGGGTCTGTAGCCTAATTCAGTTCAAACTGGGGGTCCTTGAATTTAAAATGGTTGAGAAATCACTGCTAGAGCTGTAAAATTCTTCTCTTATTGGGGGTCCTTGGCGTATCTTTTCAAATGGGGGTCCGCAGGGTGATAAAGTGTCGATTTGGGTGCCTTGACATGAAAACGTTTGGGAATCACTGCTCAAGGGCACTCCGGCGGGGTTGGGGGGGGGATAGGTGTTGGCTATTCACGCCTGGGGGATGGAACCAGGCAAGAACCATTTTGGCTCACAGTTTCACAAACACGCTTCTTTAACTTTTAAGTCAACCCTGCTTTGAGAAGTGGTTTAAAAGAATATGAATTGTGAAATGACAACAGCTGGAGAGAAGTTTCACTACTACTACTAGTAGGACAAACTGTCTTTGCAGGAGAGACAGTTAGTGACTCTGTTGATCAGTTGTATGACCGTGTCTGTCTAGTGTCTACATGACCAGACCATGTCTGTCTATCTCTGTTCCACAGAGACTTACACGCACACACACACACACACACACTGTATGTGTGTATACTTAAGTGTGTCTCGCCCCTCTCTCTCCCATTAGGTTCCTATAACATTAGGTGTCGTATTAAACTCCTACTATGACGTCAGGTTCAACCTGTTGGGGATGGTATTTGCATCACTGGGTGTCCTGGTGACATCACTGTACCAAGTGGTGAGTAAAACATTTAACCACTTAAATTATTGATTATTGATACTCTGCGTTATAGATAGAACTTTGAAGATAATTAATCTCCCTGTATCTATCTATCTCTCTCTCTTTATCTCATGGATTAAAGTTCTCAATCGGCACGACTGATTTCAGTCATTTGTACTGACTATCTACATTAAAGCTTTGTAAGCTTGTAGATAGCCTATTTTCGACGGCTATTAGATTTTATAAGATTAAAGGGTATTTTAAGTGGTCATACTACAGTAGCAATAGCATCCATGTTCAATCTTTTGGTCAGTGGGTCTTGGCCCAATAACATCTTTCAGTCTTGAGATTCATTTTAGCTTTAATTTATATCTCATGTGTCTCTGTCTTCCTCTTTCTCTCTGTCTCTCTCTGTATATCTCTCATCTCGCTGTATCTCTCTGTATTTCTCTCTCTCTCTCTCTCTCTCTCTCTCTCTCTCTGTATCTTTGTCTGTATCTCTCATACAGTGGGTAGGAGCTAAACAACATGAACTCCAGGTGAACTCCATGCAGTTGTTGTATTACCAGGTATTATACTATAGATACAGTAGTAGAGATATTAATCATAAGAATAGTACTCTTAACGGTACAAACAATAATAATAGTAGTATTTTCTATCGATTATTCCCCCCATGGAGACTTGGATTCATGGATATTTTTTTGTTCTCGTCGCATTCCTAAGAAGCCAATAGTTTGATGACCAGCAGTGGTTCCCTGGAACCACTGCTGGTCATGGAGACACAAAGAGTCTCCTTTGTGTCTCCATAGGGAGTATATGGAGCAGATCATCAATGTATTGGCTTAGGAATGCGACAAAAACAAAAGAATATCCATGAATTCAAGTCTCCATGGGGTGAGTAATCACTAGAAAACAAGAATGACACGTGTCTAGGTGCAACAAGTGCTGTCTCCGTTGTGCATTTTTCCCCTTTTTCCTATTAAAAAAAAAACCAAAACTTGTGTTTCTCTGTCACAACCTCCCGGAAGGCCGGAACGTTGTTTTTGTTCTTTTCCGACGTTCAATCATGTCATGGCTTTCCTGTAGCTCCAGTTAGCTCCTAACATTAGCTGCTGTTGCCACTCGCTCTGCGTTGCAGCGTTTCAGAGTATGGGTTCAGACTCCCATTGGCTTAGGAGGCAGCATATCATGACTAGGTCGCTACTAGAAGCACTAGTGACTGTAAACCAGGTTTACACCTGACAAAAAAGTGATCATTGTGAACATATCCCCCCCCCCTCCAGGCTCCTTTGTCCAGTGCCTTCCTGGTTGGTGTGGTGCCTTGTTTTGAGAATCTGACTGGAGATGGGGGAATATTTGGACCCTGGTCCCCGTCTGCTATGGTACGGACGCACACACATGCGCACACTTGGCACAGCATAAACACACACAGACACACAGCGAAAGACGAGGGTACAGCTTAATCACCAAGCTTGGTGGATCATACCACCAACCACTAATGTTCCTGTAAACTAGAGCCCAAAAACTATGGAGATTCTTGGGTCCTCTCCCGATTTCCCGATTTTCGGGTCCTAGATCAAGTTCAAGTTCAAGTTTATTGGTCATTTAAAATACACACACCTTATACAATGTATTCAGGGTTTTCTTTTTTGACCAAAAGGGAGTGTTTGGCAGAAGCCTCAGCTTATAATGCCAGCCCTTTTAATATTCAAAATAGCTATAAAAAGGAAAAAACTAAACAAAAAAAAAAACAAGACAAAAAAACAACAACATACAAACAAAAAAAAAACAATCACAGATAACTGATGTTTTGACTAATTGCACTAAAAGTGCAACATTTTCTAATGAATTTGAAAATGTTGGATTTTATTACTGTTTCTATTTGTGGTAATTTAACTTGCAAAAGAAAATTTTACATCCTTCATCAGGTATTATATAAAACTAATGGGTAGACTACCGGTATGTCATTTTGAAGTAGAGCTAAGTCAGTCAGTGTACATTCTTGAAGGTTTGTGGTGTTATTCTTTCCTATGGATGATGTGGAGGGAAGGAATGTTTGGACCTCACTGTACTATAGATCGTATTTACCAGCAACAGTCATCTCATTTTATTTCACTTCCTGGAATGATGTTTTTTTTGGCAGTATTTTAAATGACACAGAAAGAAAGAACGTACAGAGCAAAGTCTCCAGACTGCCATGTAATTTATTTTTTTTCCATTTGAGTGTGTGTGTGTGCGTGCGTGCGCCGCGCGCGCGCAAAGTGACTATGTGTGCATTCAAGCTCAAAGATCTGCTATTCTAAAAATGAAAACATCTTGTGAAAAACCTTTCTCGATTGGGGGTCCCTGGCACAAAATCTATCCAGATGGGGTTCTTAGGCCAAAGATACATGTGAATCGGGGGGTCCTTGACATGAGAATGTTTGAGAAACGCTGACCTGGGTGCCGTCGTCGTTGTCTCCGTTCACGTAGGCGATGGTGGCGCTTTCAGGCATCGTGGCGTTCCTGGTCAACCTGTCGATCTACTGGATCATTGGGAACACCTCTGCTGTCACGTATCCTTTGACCCCTGACCCTGATCATTTAACCTCTGCTGGCTAAACGATCACGATCATCAATCCACACTCGCTCTCTCTATTGCTATTACACGACTGCAGGAGAAACGTTTAAAGCTGCTCCTGTCCCTGCGTTTCTGTGTGTTTCTCTTCCAACAGAGACAGCTAAATGCTACGAATTCCTATAGGCTTAGGGAGTAGTAGGGAGACCACCTCCATTCATCCAAGCGACCACTGCAGTTGTGCTAGTTACTGTATATATTGTGCTAGTTGCTGTATTGTAATGTATATATCAACATAATCTACCATACAGATTGGTTAAATAGCCTTTTATCCTCTAGTCTAAACCAATTCTTAAGGGTTTTACTTTAACACATTAACCCATTTTGGGAGGGAACCTCTTTTGGTGTTAGCATTATGTTATGCTTTAGCTATTGACCTACGAGCTTGTAGGTCTTCTATTTTTGAAAAATCGAAGAACGACTGACATAGAAACATAGCTTTTTCAGAAAACTGTCATTTTCAAACAGACATTTTTAGAATCTGATCTCAGGTCAAAATGGGTTAGTGATGGCCGTCCTAAATGGAACAATAGAATAGAAAACGATGCAACACATCATATGGCCAGTACTACAATAATGCACTGCGTGTATGATTTCCTTAGCCCTGGCCCTCTCAGGTACAATATGTTTGGCCATTTTAAATTCTGCATTACTCTGATTGGTGGATACCTCCTGTTCCACGATCCTCTGTCATTCAACCAGGTGAGTAGAATCAGTTCAGTAGAATCATTGGTTAGAAACACTGAGCAATGTTTCCGTTTTAAATCTGCTGCAGCGCCATGTTCGGTTACTATTGTACGGTTATAGTATTGTATTTGAAGTGGTAAAACTAGCATGTGTGGCGATCAGCCAAAAATAAGTCTTTACATTCACTGACAGCTCGTACATCTGTTGTTTTTGAAAAGTCTCGAAAATGTTTGAAAGATTTTGATTGAAAATGGAATCTCTTCTCTCAGCCTAGCGATATTGCAATAGGATTTCATTGAACGTTTGTTGTAATATGAAAAATGCAGCCTTTTTTCTTTTACTTTTTGTCCTTTTCTTTTCTTTTTCTTTCCCATATTGTCTTGTTAGTTGTGTTCTTTTTTTTCCTTAAATAAAAATTAAGTGAAAAAAAAAAAAAAAAAAAGTGTTACTGCAAGCGTGAGGTCTAGCCAACACCAACTTTGAAGAAAAAAATGTTGTGTGTGTGTGTGTGTGTGTGCGTGCGTGCGTGCGTGCGTGCGTGCGTGCGTGCGTGCGTGCGTGTGTGTGTAGTTTCTAGGTATACTGGTGACTCTGTCTGGCATACTGGCCTACACTCACTTCAAACTGCAGGAACAGGAGGAGGGAAAGAGCCATCTGACACAGAGACCATAGGTTGAGCCGACTGTCAATCAACAACACATCTTCCTATTGGCTCTTTAATGATTGTATTTTTTCAGATTTTATTTATGTTGTCTGTGATTTTCTTTTTCTTTTCTTTTTTGTTACATATATTTTTGTAATAGATTAATATCCTGAAATCTGCTCAAATGGTTTATTTTGCTTTTCATGGTACTGAACATGTATATGTTTTTGTTTTCTTATTTCTTTTTATTTGGAAAACTGGTCCTTATGTTTCAATCTGACTGATTTTCAAAGCTGAACTTGGTCCTGATAAACAGGTGTGACAGTGTGCCTTCGAGCAGGGCTTTATCCAGACAGTTTTGGCTGGTTCCCAGCTATTGATGAACTGATAGATTAAAGTAGTGGTTCCCAAACTTTTTCATGTCAAGGACCCACAAATTGACACTAATTGGCCCGCGGACCCCCCATTTGAAAATATATGCCACGGACCCACTATAGGAGAAGATTCTCAACCCGTTTAATTTCAAGGACCCCCAATGGGTCCCTCAATTCATATTGTAAAATCAATGTTAATTTAACTCGGTGTACAAATGGAACCAAACGGACCCACAAGGGTCCATTTGGTTCCAAACTATCATTTAGCTGGGGACCCCCTGGAACTCTCGTCTCAAGGACCCCTGGGGGTCCCCGGACCCCACTTTGGGAACCACTGGATTAAAGCTTCAATCCATAACTTTCATGTTCTACCTGTATTCCACTGTCCACACGTGAACACCCACATGTATACTGTTCAGCTGTACGGGACTGCTCTTGTGAGCTAGGCTAAATTGCCTTTTTTTTATGCAATACCTCATGGCAACCAGTAGGGGTCTCTCTTGACCACATGATATGCATTTCTCAGTAGACGATCAGGTAGACTGACTACAACCAAAAACAGTTGTGCTGCTAGTTGTATTTTATTAGCATTCTCTACCACAGTGGTTCTCTAACTTAATTACAAAGACCCCTATACAAATGGAGCCAAATTGATTTGGTTCCATTTACATTTGTCAGAGTTTACAGACCTGTAAGGGTGCATTTTGGAGCGCAATCAAGGAACCCTGAGGGTCCCTGCCCCTGGACACCACTTTGAGAACCACTGCTGTGTCATACTGATTGTTTGAAATAATGTTTTAGAAATAATTATTAACGTATGGATTGCAGCTTTAAACCTGCATCCCTCTTTTGGGCAAACTTTAAAACTTTTTTTTTAAACAATAGCTGGGGTGGGAAGAAGGGATGAAGAATGATAGGAAATGTTTGTACTGTACTTGAGGAGAAAAGAGGTGGGAGAGGGAAATATTGTAGTTTATTCTGATTTGTAGTTTGTCATTAAAGATGTCCGAGCCAGTATGAACAGTATACTGGTAACCATGGTTACCACTTACACATCCAGTATGAGGTAGTGCCAATAACAGTGTTGCCATGGTTACTAGCATGATCAGTGTGTATTGCTATGGTTAATCATATGATCGAGTCTGACAGAGAAATAATTTGACAAATGCAATCATTTTTATACGATTCATGATTTATGTTGTTGGAAATTCCCTTTTTCATATACGTAGCATTTCAATAAAATGTCTTTTATTCAGAATGTATCATTTAAGTGTCTCTAGTGGAGATTAGTTAAACTATAGGGGACCACACCTCCATCAGTACGTGTCATTATATTCACAGTTTCAACCATATGCAAACGTAGACACATGGCTTCAGTCTTATATTTTGCGTTTACATTTTCTCCATATTTCATGTAAATGTTACTGAACTTATTTTTGGTATCTGTATGGACCCACACAAATGGTCATGAAGTGTGGGTCATGATTGAAAGAATAAGGTCGCGAACACAAACGGCCAAAATGAGTTTTCTCCAGGTGGCTAGCATCTCCTTTAGAGATAGGGTGAGAAGTTCAGTAACGTAACGTTTAGTAACGTAATCCAACGTAATCAAAAAAGTAAATCAAAGAACAAGATTCCTTTACAGGATCTCCTCACTGGTCAACAAAAACACCTTGAAGACCATAACATGAGCCCTCGTACAAGGTTTCTTCGACTATGCATGCACCTCTTGGTACCACAGCACCTCAAATGCCCAAACAAGGCTCCAGAATTCCCAAAACAAACTGGTCAAGCTCCTACTTGGCCTCACCCCCCAAACCCACCTCACCCCTGCCCACTTTGACAGGCTGGAATAATACCCATGCCTGTCTAAATACTTCCTTAATGTTAACGAAGTCCACACCCACAACACCAGAGGGAGTGCAACAAACCATGTACAACCCAGATTCGGCACAAACAAGGGACTAAAACTAAATTATTTTCGCTCCTATGCCACCAAAATGTGGAACGCCCTACCAACAGTCATTAAGACATGCGAATCCCTTGACTCCTTCAAAACCGCTCACAAAGAGCACTTACGGAGGGCCGCAATTCGAAACTGGCCCCCGTAAAATCGGAATCCCCAACCCTTCTTCCCCTCCCTGTATATGTTTCTTTCCCCTTTTTACCTCCTTTATGATGAATTCCTATTCTGTTCTTTGGCTATATAGAAGTGTCTATTTGTACGTCTCTAAATGTTTTGATGAATTGAACAAGGTGGACCCTCTTGTAAACAAGTGTAATGCTTTATTGGGTCGTCCACTCACAGTTAACAGTCTTTGTATTGAGTTGTGCTTGAAATGTACTGTAATTCTGCAAACTGTTAATAAATATTTCAATCAATCAGTCACGTGAGAGAGACCAAGGCAGACCAAGGCTCAGTTGGAGGGATTACATCGGCTCACTGGCCTTGGAACGCCTCGGGATCTCCCAGGAGGAAGTTACTAATGTTGCTCTGGAGAGGGAAGTCTGGAGCTCTCTGGTGGAGCTGTTGCTCCCGTGACCCAACTACAGATAAGTAGTTGAAGATGGATGGATGGATGAATAAATATGTAGCAGCCATCAGCTGAGGCTGACATTGAATTTCCCCCCATTTTCCCCCCATTTCCCCCAATTTCCCACACAGGGGTGTCGAACTCAACTTGGGGCGAGGGCCGCATTGGTCAAAAGGTCACTTGATGGGGGCCACAACCAGTTGCGGAGAGAGATAGTCACTTACTCACTTGTTGTAACTTGTAGGGATGCCACAAAGTGACCATCAGCCAAATCGAATAGTCGACAGCTCTGCCGATTAATAATCGATTAATTGAACCCACCCCCCATATTAATCAATATCAGATACAACTTATAAGATTTTATATTATGCACATGCCATGGTCACATAACCATTATATGTTGAGTGCATGCTTTGATGGTGATGAGACAGATTATGTAATGTAGACCCTATAACCGTTATAGGGTCTACATTACATAATCTGTCTATCTATTTTACAATTCCAACTCTCCCAGTACAAGCAGTTGTGAGGCAAGTGCCAAGTAGTGATGAGTATAGGGGCAGAAGAAGAGTAGGCGATGAAGAGGAAAATGTAGGCAGTGTCCAGTACAATGGCTGGTTTACATGTCGGTTCATGTCCTGACATGTTTTTCAGGTGTTCATGTCTGTTAGCTGAGTAACAGGGGAAGTGCTGTGAGTCACAACATTTAATTACACATGTGTCACAGACCTCGGTCACATGACCCAGGGTTGGCGGTCCCCCACGCAGTCAGACAGGCTGCTGTAGTAGCAGTGTGTTCTGCCACGAGAGAGAGAGAGACAGAGAGAGACAGAGAGAGAGAGAGACACTGATGTCTGTGGCTGAAACTGAAACACCTGTTTCTGAGCCTGGCCTCAGTAAACTATTTTAAAGACAGTTGGCATTCCTGTGTTATCTTTTACACGTGCAAACCCTTTGTCTCGCACGCACGCACGCACGCACACACACACACACACACACACACACACACACACACACACACACACACACACACACACACACACACACACACACACACTTTGCAACTGCTTTGTACAGCTGCTACATTATGCTACCCTGAAGAGGGCTCCCTTGTAAAGAGATCTTGTATGTATCTTGAACCTGTAGGCTATAAATGTCAAATAAAATAAAACACACACACACACACACACACACACACATGCTTTGGTAGCCTACTATGTCTAGCAGGATCACTGGAAAAGTCCAGCTTATATTTTTACCGGTATTTGAACAAATTTTCAACTTAAATGAGTCATGCAAAGTTCAACAGGGTCATACGACTATTGATCAGGACATCAGTAGATGAATCAATAGCCTACTTAGGTAAGATTTCAGTAAACTGATGATTCAATCACTTGACTTAAATAAATGAAGTATACAATATCGACTTACTTGGTTATCAACATTTTAAGTAACTATTAATCGTTCTAAAGGGCATAATATAAAATACAAGATAAAGAATTTCAGAAAAAACAACTGAAACTGTATTTTCTTCACAGTTTGTTTGTGACTTTGTGTAGGCTACTTTTGTTTATTTAAATTACAATTATAAAGCAGTTATTTGACCCACTGTAGATCATATATATATAATTTTGTTTTACACCATTATTTTACGTCCACCATACAAATCAATCAAGTTTGAACTCTATCAATTTCTATGTTTGTTTGAACCTGTCGCCCCCACAACATGAGTTATTGAGTCGGCCCATACTATTATAAATATTAATTATTGAGTAAGGGCACCAAGGGTAAGACTCTGACATCATTAGAAAGTGTACTCCACTTCTCCATCCCACTCTTACTGAAACATTTCCGCATGACGTCAACGTCAAAGACGTATCCTTGAGGATCCTGACTACAGCCTAAACCAAAACACTGCTGCACGACCTGAGCCTCACGCGTGACGCGCGTTTAGCTGCTACTTTCTACAGGTTTGTTGTAAACTTCTTATTATAGTTAGATAATTTCCTTATTAAAAGTATTGCATCGATTTGTGTACAGTTGTGTATGCGGATTAGATGCGTAGCTCCGGTTCGTTTGTAGAACGTTTCGTTTGTTTGTTTGCAGTTGCACTAGCCTGGGAACATGCTAGCAGGCCACGGAGCCTCGTGTTTTCCCGAGTGAAGCGACCCGGAGAGGGAAGCCGTGGCGGGCGGGCAGACAGGGATACGCGGACAGGACATACTGCTGCGCCGGGTGTAGTTGTTGCATTTCTTTCGGGTATTAACCGTCTTTCTTTTAAACTCTTTAGTCACTTTGCGCGACTAAATTAAATCTTTAAAAACGGAAAAGTTTTTTTGTTAATTTGAGTTGACTGAAAGCTCCGAAACATGCGTTTTAGAAAACATTTTATTGCACTTCCTATTCAGAAGTAAATGTTACGTCCATTATTTTAATCTTTGTCTGTCAAAGTGCACTTTGTTGGCTGTTAAAGAAGACAACACACAAGAACCTACTCCCTCCAAAGCAAGCCTTGATATAACAACAATGTGCACTGCTGAGTGCTGTGCAAGTAGACTGGAGGAGGGAGGCCGAGTTTGGTTACGCATCGTGTCCTCACGATTCGGTCCCAACGCACGAAAATAGCAGAACTACAAGCTCAGTTCGTGTACAGCGCAACGCGCCCTGAGCTTGCAGATCTGCAGTTTACGGCGTGACGTACCGCGCACGTGCGAAATGTATATGCAGGACAAGCCCGGGCATATCTTTCGTTCTAGCTGACTGTCTCTCGTTTGTGTGAAGTGGTCCTTTAAATATATTAAATAAACTGATGACATAGTATGACTCATAGCAAACTAGCCACGACATGTCTAGACATTATATTGTATAACGTATAATATTATACAATTTTATTATATTAAGCATTTATATTATACAGTTATAGTATCAATAAATATTTAGTATGTTTGGAGTGAACTAAACATCTAACAGTGACTAAGCCTTAACATCTAACAGTGACTAAGCCTTATCCTTGTGTGTGTGTGTGTGTGTGTGTGTGTGTGTGCTGTCCTGACATGTCTTGTCAGTGCTACAGACAGTATATAAGCACAGAGCCTTTTAGTCTATCTCCCACTGCTGCACTTTATGTACAGAACTCAGCATGTCTAGGATTTAAGGATGTCTATTTATTTAAACATACTATAGGTAAGAAACCCGTTTGTTTTTAACTGGAGAGGCTATTATTATTTAAGTGCATTTGTTATAACAGTTTCTTTAGAGTTGTTGCTTTTAAAGTTTCTAATTGAATGACTTTGTGTGAGCTTGACATGATCAGTCTGTTCATCTGATGACTCCTATGCTAAAATCTTTATTTTAATGATTGTATCATTATTGAAGAAAGGACTCCTGCACACAGTGTCTTGTGTTTTCTTTATTTTGAGTTAAATATATTGATTGGGAACAACAAGCCAAGGACAACATTTTGGTGCACAGACCTTCATTTGGTTATCTTTCTGACATAATTAAGTCCTATTCCTCCTGTTCCCAACACATTTTTCTTTCTTGGCTAAAGATTAAAATAGGTTTGCATCACAAAACGCAGTTTATAGTTAAGGGACGCAATAAAACAACGACCTCTGCAGTGACGGGATGCACTACTCAGTACTACTGTACTGTTTTTTATTCTAGTTTATTTAGCTAGCTTTAGTTATAATACTCATTTCTTCTGTTTTCTTCACATTATAACCATATACAATGAAATCAGTTAACAGTTAAATGCTTACTAATTTGTAAAAATGGCAAAATATGACTCCTAACGTGGGAGTGCATCCGGGACTCATTACATTGAAAACCTATTTACATCACTGCTTGGCAAGTAAAGAGGATGTGTGCACCGTTGGCCCCAGGCCTGTCACAATTATCACACAATCTCTGATCGCAATTATTTTGCATATAATCCTCATCGTTTGCATGTTGAAGAATGTTCATACCTTTTTAGATGATCACAATTATACAAGTTCTGCTCTGTACAATCCTTTCCTCTGTGTCTTTGTAAGCTTTGATAAAGCATGTAGGCTGTTTCCATTGTAGTCCTAGCATATTAACATAATACATGGATGTCAGTGTAAGTGATTTCCTTTGGCTAACATTAGTGTTAAAAAGCTCTATTGTCATAGTACTCTTTGCTATATAGAGTGTTTGTTCAGTAACATTTTCAGGTTGGGATACCAATTTTATCCAATCAGGATAGAGAACTCAGTCAGGATACAGTTAAAATAAGGGGAATTGACACAGAGTGATGACACAAATAAATGAGCAGACCAAATTGGAACTGGAACACAAAAAAAATTAAGCTGATAATTGGCTACTTTCTCCTGATTGGCTGAAATGTTGTCACCTACACGAATGTTCTGTTTATTAAAGAGCTGGAGAGACAGGGAGACCTGTTACTGAATAAACTAAACACTATATGATTACTATCAGAATATAGAGATTTAACCGTTTAACAAACAAAAAAACAACCTTTTAAAGCATCAGGAAAAAAGGAAAAACAGCAACAGTGTACTATGATGACCCCTAATGTCGATGGGAATTAATTTCTAACGCCACTTGTAGTTTCTTGATGGATGCTTTTCAGGCCAGTTTTGAAAGAAACCAGTGATTAAGCTATTGATCACAAGTCTCATCCAAGTCAATAAACGTCCTACAAAATAAAGTGTAGCAGTCAATCATAAGCTAACGTAGTGTTTTTTTATTTGTTTGCACTTTGCAGGTAATTGGAACAGGAAGAAATAAGAATGTCATCCAACGAAGATCCCCGAAGTAGAGCCCTGAGTGAGGCGGACAGGCAAATGGTAAGTTACTGACTGTCAGTCTGTCCTCCAGAGACGGTGGGATGCGTTTGTGTCTAATTTAGTAGTACTGTGTGTGTTTATGTTAACCCATTTAGACCTGACGTCGAAAAAGTCTTCTAAATCCTGACAGTTTTCTGAAATACCTCATGTTTCTATATCAGTGGTGCTCAATATTTTATGTCAAGGACCCCAAAAATTACATGTAATTGGCCACCGACCCCCATCTGAAAATATGTTATTCCAGGACCCCCTCAGAAGCAAAGATTTGATTTTAAAACGTTCGCTCTGAAAGAATATATTCAAAGATTTGTGCCACGTTTTCACAATTTCTGAAACAAAATAATATTTTTCAATAGCTAAAGTACAGTATGCTTAAAATACCAAAAGGGGTTCCTGCCCAGAATGGGTTAACAGTGTTGTGTATGTACAGTATACATGAAGCTGTGTGTGACATTTACTTTTGAGCTCTCCTGCCAAGCGGGGATTGGTTATTATAATTATTATATTAGATTAGTAGGAGTGTCATGGAACTCTGGATCAAAACGGAGTGGGAGACAGACGTTTATTATGAGGTCATGGGGGAGAAGTACATGATATACACAGGTTGTCAAGTAGTTATCTGACAAAACTGTAAATCCAAAGCCAGCATGCAGTCCATCTTAGTTCTATGATCTCTTTAGATGGTTGGGACAGAATCAAAAGGACAAAGATGAATAACACCCTCAGGTCAATTCTTGTCACAAGACAGCTTCTTAGTTCTTACACATGATAACACATGATACACATGACAGCGAAACAGCAGGGCACTCTAGGGCTCGAGGTCTTTTTGGTGGAAACCTTGTATGTCCAACACTGTTACTTTTCAGGATTCAAATTATTCTGTAATACATTATATGTATATTCTTTGTAAATGAAAATACCTAAATATTGCCATGACCACTTTCTATGCCAATGCTAATATACCTGTAAATCGATATTATCAATATTTTCTCTTGAAATATTCTATAGAGAAAATTGTGAGTATTGCTTGCGATAGAGTAAGGACCGATTCATACTCCTTTTTTAGAGCTGAATAAAAGTCGGTTCGGCTCTGTAGAGCCTACAATGTGACGTCATTTGAGGTTTGGGGGGGGGGGGGGGGGGGTACCGTCCTAAAGTTGTCTCTTCGGTGCTACTGACGAAATCATTCGGCACTACAGCGCCGAAACAGCGGTAAAATAGGAGTATGAATCGGCCCTTAGAGTAACAGTGTTGTGAGTAGGTTGTGTGTGTATATATGTAGGTATACAAGTACTTTTACTGTATATACTGACTATTTTGTGTGTGTAGGTCCGACCTACGGTAGAATTTAGTGCTCTGCTCAAACATGCGGGAGCTACTAAAGATATCCTCAGTTTCAGAGAGGTAAGAAAACAATCATTTAATCTCCTTGATTAATGATGGAAATACTCAAGTAAAGTAACCTAAAGTTGTGCGGATATAGCATAGCTGCTCAACTCCTCTCCTCCCCTCCCCTTTCCAGGTGATGTACTACCTGGGTCAGTATATAATGAAGAAGCAGCTTTATGACCAAACGGACCTGCACATTGTGCACTGTTCCCAGGATGCACTGGGGAAAGTCCTGGGCGTCGAGAGCTTCTCCGTGAAAGAAACAGGGTAACGCACGCACGCACACACACACACACACACACACACACATGGGTTGTGAGCATAAATACTGACCAATAATGTCTCATGACAGGCTGACATCATGATAATGTTCTGATCACAATAATTATTTTTTCAGGCCCCTGTATTCAATGATTACGAAGAACCTGGTGCTTGTCAGAACCCAAGGTAGCTCCTCTCCTCTGCTCTGCTCTTTGTACGTTCTATTTAAAACATTTAATTGAATGTGCATCTTTACATTCTACTAACTCTGTCTGTCTCTCTGTCAGAGCCTTCCAATGCCCCTCAACAACACAGTCACCTTGACAGACCACCTGAAGTCAAAATCCAAGGTAGCTACTAACTCCTCTCCCCCATATTTAAAATATTGAGTTGAATGCACAGCCTTACATTCTTCTGTCTGTCTGTCTGTCTGTCTGTCTGTCTGTTAGAGTCTTCTTGTCCTGCCACTCAACAAAACAGCCACAGTCAGCCAGATAGACCACCTGAGGTGAGACACACACATTTGAGATGTTAGAAAATGTACTGCTGCCCTGAGTACACTTTCAACAAGTGCACTAATTATGACAACATGACATTCATCTGTCTGTCTATCTAGGACTCCGATGCAGACAGTACCCATTCCACTTCGGGCAGCAGGAGGCGAAGGAGGAGTGAGCCAGGTGAGTTTATTGTCAGCAGTATTCATTCAGGTTGTGTTTAAACCGGATACAGGTCAGTTGGTTCTCATATCACCACTGTCGGGCAGAAACCATGTAGGTCCATATTCCAATGTTTTTGTGTGTTTGTTTTTGTAAATGAATGCCTTACTTCGTCATACTACAGTGTCACCCAAAAGTAGCAAAAATAGCCGATGCAAGCTAGGGGTGCAACGGTTCAGTTAGACCACGGTTCGGTTCGAACCTCGGTATGGGGGCCACGGTTTCGGTTCGGTTTCGGTACAGTAAAAAAAAATACCCCCTTGTGAAGTAATCCCCAGGAACGCGCCCTACTGTACCCTCTACTGTACTGTACTGTACTAGTGTCACTGTACTGGCACACACGAAATCATCATATATACAGTTAATAATGTGCGTGTGTGTTAGGTTGTGCACAGGTGGTGAAAAACAACCACGCTGTTTTCATGCTCATACCCAGCCAGCCAGCCAGGCAGTGGCTTGCACCACTCAAAAAAGTTTATTTATAGCATTTTCTTTTCTTCTCTTTTTTTAGCATATATTATTTTATTAGGCATTTCTGCCTTTTCATTATTTTAAAGGGGGAAAAATACCTTATATTGCTATTTTAATGTGCCTCATCATTATTTTCAAGGGGAAATAAATGCACCTATGCGCTCACACGGGGCATTAAGCACATGCAGGAAAGAGGAGAGGAGAGTGCCTCCTGGGAGGGGAGTCATTCACAGTGAATGCGTCGTGTCTCAGAAAAATAGCCTACAAAAGTTTACAATAAGTCTACATGAGGATTTAAGGATATTATGCTTATATTATTAGAAGAAGGGCTTCTATCTACAGTCATGGATTGGACATGGGAGTATTTTGTTGGTACTTTTCTGACGGAATGAATGTCCTGCTGCGGGTTGTTTATGCTCTCACTCTCCCTCTTAATTAGCACTCAAACAGCGAGTGCAGATGCAGAATCAGATCTGAACAAACTTACAACGACCGTGCTTAGAAGCCTGTTGGCGCGAGGTTACTCCGCTGTGTGTGTCTCTGTGTATGACGATCAATAATTATTCCAAGAACGACGTTTAAAGACGAGTGCTGGATTCTCCTCATCATGCCGTCTCTCTCTCTGTGTGTGTGTGTGTGTGTGTGTGTGTGTATGTAGGGGGTGGGCCGACAGAGTGCTACACTTCTGTGACCGAAAGAGTGCTAGACTTCTTAGTAGGACGGTGTGTGACTGATAGAGTGCTAGACTTCTAAGTAGGCCAGTGTGTGACCGAGAAATACATTCTTCGCAGCTGTAATAAATGAATTAATGCAAACCGAAATAGCGCGGTTCATTAGAGCGCATTGAACCGTGTATGTGGAACCGAACGGTTCGGTTTTCGGTTGAAAACCGTTGCACCCCTAATGCAAGCTCACAAGGTGATGGGTTGTTGAATATTTAACCAATGGAATGTGTTAACAAAAGCTTGTGAGTCACTAAATAGTAACTATATTTGATCCATTGGAACACAGATTTATCCCCCCCCCCCCCCATTTCCTGAAAAGTAAGGTTTCCCACCCGACAGTGACAATATTCAGTCATTCGTGTTGATGTGTTCACCAGGTCCATCTCACCGTGATGATGACAGTGGTGAAGATGAAGACAGTGACAGGAAGAGGAGGAGAGCTGACAGTTACTCCTTGACATTCGACAACAGTATGTCCTGGTGTGTGATAGAGGAGGTGAGACAAGACCGAGTCCGACACAGCAGCCAGTCTTCTGAGGCCCACAGCTGTGTAGTGAGTCGCGCGTGCACACACACACACGAGAAAATTGAATTAATGTAATAGATTTAGAGTAATTCGTGTGTGTGTGTGTGTGTGTGTGTGTGTGTGTGTGTGTGTGTGTGTGTGTGTGTGTGTGTGTGTGTGTGTGTGTGTGTGTGTGTGTGTGTGTGTGTGTGTGTGTGTGTGTGTGTGTGTGTGTGTGTGTGTGTGTGTGTGTGTGTGTAGACGAACAGGTCAGACAGGTCAGACCACTTCAGTGTGGAGTTTGAGGTCGAGTCCAACGACTCTGATGATGAAGATGACGACATTGATGAAGACACGTCACTCTCCGATGATGACCAGGTACACACACACACACACACACACACACACACACACACATACTACAAGGTAACCACTTTATGAGTGGTTAGGTTAAAGAATAACGGCACTTAATGAAAAAATCAATAAAAACATTATTGAAAAAAAAAAAGAATAACGGCACTTAATTGTGTTCTGTTGTGTTGTTGTGTTATGTTGGTACTGTGTTCAGTGTAGTGTACTGTTACAAACTTGGATTACATTGTTTTCTATTGGCCATGCCACTTACTTACTTTTCTGCCAGGTGTATGAGGTGACCATATATGAGGAGGACACTGATGAAGAAGACACAGAAATCACGGAAGCAGTAAGTATGCACACACACACAGACACAGACACACACACACACACACACACACACACACACACACACACACACACACACACACACACGCACACACACACACACACACACACACACACACACACACTGCATAATGTTAAACCATAAATGATTAATACAAACCTAACACACACATAGAGATATGTTTCTTAAAAGTAGATAATTATTTCTGATTAAAGGCAGAGTAAGTGATGTTCTTTGTTAAAACAGAAAGTGTTTTGTTAAACGTTAAAGCTCCATATTGTGATGGTAATTAATCACTGCTATAGTTTTGTTCAGTAAGAGGGGTCTTCTGTCTCAAAAGCTCTAACAGAAAATACATTTTCGGTGGGTTGCCTATTTCATTTAATCACTTCTAATTTCACTAGTTTTATCCTGCATGATTTATCTCCTTCCTGATTGAATAAAATTGTAATCCTGACCCTGAAAAAGCATTTTCTCTTTATTAAAGCGCTAAAGAGATGGGGAGACTCCTGTTACTGAACAAACACTCCATACTAATAACAGAATATTGAGCTATATAACACTAAGTTTAACAAAAGAAAATAACGTACTTTGCCTTAATTGGAGCAGGTCGCTTCTACATGTGGCTCTGTGGGTGTTTGTATGTATGTGTATGCATGAGCACGGCATAAACGACTGCGACTGACAAAAATCTGCAGCTAATTACATTAAGTAAACACACCCAGGAGGCACAGTGCACCACACGTTAGAGTTGATCCAAGACCCGGTAAGGACATGCTGTGATTGGCCAGTAGTCGCTTTGTTTTGTTTGTTTTGCCTAATCTTAATCCTAACCATAACCCGAATAAAACTATGCCTAGCGTTAACCCTTAACCTGAGCAAAACTATGCCTAACCATAACCTAAGATTAGGATTACTAACCTTAACCTGAGTGTCCGGGTGGCCCTTGCCTTTGAGATACAAGGCAAGGGCACCACCAACTGGGCATATGTGTAGCATGGCTTGGAATTACTGTGAGCGGGCGTAGTACTTAGTTCAGACTAGTCATTGTTCGCTAACCTTAACGCATGTTCGCCAACCTTAATCCGGTCGCCAATTTTAACGCATGTTCGCCAACCATAATCCCGTCATTTTCCGCATGTCAGACTATTGACATGTCGGAAAAGCGTACACCCCCCCTGGGGGCTCATATTATAGGAGTGGTGCTCCGCCTCAGAAATGTATCTCCCAGGGGTCTATCGCATTGTAATGGGGATAGAGTCCTGCGTTCTCAGCTGATGCAGACGATAAGCCTCTCCGACCTACTTGCTTAACCTTAAAACTAACTTTAATCGTAACCTTAACACCAGTAAAATTATAATTTACCCCTTAATCCTAATTTAACCTCAGTAAAACTATGCCCAACATTAATCCTAACCTTAACCTCAGTGAAACTATGCCTAGCCTTAATCCTACTTATTTGTAGGAAGGGGACCGTGCCCTTCCTGCATTCAGCCAATCACAAGCGGGTAGGGGTGGTGCTTGGTATAACACTGGTGTCAGAGTAATCTAGTAAGAGTGGCGCCACGCTTTGATCTCGCCACAAAGCGGGGTGCTATGGGCTATAGTGCCAAACATTGGAACTATCCCATTGAGATAGAATGAGCATTCCATTGTTACAATGGGAGTCAACGCTAGTGTCGCCACTCTCCTACTAGATTACTCTGACTGGTGTAGGCTAAAATGTTGCATGAACCACACATCACACGCTCCTCAGACACGCTTTGTGTAGTGTACACACACACACACACACACACACAGGGGTGTATGGGAGGATATTATAGCATGTTGGAATGTTTTTTTTTTTACATTTATAATATAGGATGTTGTGATTTTATATTATTATAGGATGTTGGGATCTACATTGATTTTATAGTATGTTAGGATGATTCTACATTGATATTTTATTGTACGTTTAGATTATATGATGTTGTTATGATTATACATTGATATTATGGGATGTTTTTACATTTATATTATACAATGTTTTTACAATCATATTATAGGATGGTTTGTTTTACTTTGCTAGTATAGGGTGTGTTTACGTTGATGACACAATGTAATCCAGCACACGCATCAAAGGCACCGCTGAGTGTGATTTAAATATGTATTACATAATGTTTCTTAGAAATGTAATAAAATATGATACTTAAATATACTGTAAATAAGCTTCGGTGATCTCTGCATCGCAGTGAAATTAAATCAATGAATGATCATATAGACAGGCAGGGTTGTATTTTACTCAGGATTTAACTGATTCGAATCAGATTCGGGATTTTAATTCTGAATGTTAATAGATCTACATATATAACAACTTATTTCAATTGACGACAATCTGTCGTCGTCATTGGTGTCAGTTCTGAGCAAAGAGACACTACACTTGTGTGCACATTGTCATAAGAGCTAGAGCATGGTTTCCATGTCATAACTATGAACTTGGGGCCCGGGCGGCTGGCGTAGCCTACTGGGCACCTTGGCTGGTAATCCAGTCTGGCAGTGTGCCGCGGGTTAGACTCCCGATCCCGACGGCCTTTGCTGTGTGTCACCCCCCCATCTCTCTCCCCATTTCATGTCGGCCTACTGTATACCTATCCCTCTAAAAAATAAAGGCGAAAGCCACAAAAAATATCTTATAAAACAAACTAAAAAAACAATTTTGCGTTTAATCCATATGTGTTCTTTTGAAAAACGGAGCAGAGACACCAGAGCTAACTAAAGATATCTTATAAAACAAACCAAAAACAAAACTTGCGTTTAATCCATATGCGTTCTTTTGAAAAACGGAGCAGAGACACCAGCGCTAACTGTATAGTAGGAAGAAATCAACAGGCAAAACCAACAAAAACGAATCAAATAAGACAATAAGACTATTCGAATCGCAGATTTTCAGGGGTTAAGGCTCTGATTATAACACATTTTGTGTGAATGTGCGTGTGTGTGTGACTGTCAGGACTATTGGAGATGTCTTAAATGTGAAGAGCTGAATCCACCGTTGCCCAGAAATTGTAACCGTTGCTGGTCTCTACGTCAGGATTGGCTGCGAGAGGTGTTACCCCGTGCAACTCCCAGCACTAACCCCACTCCCCTGCCCCCCACACCCTCCCCTGGACCCCCCAAATCGGCATCGGCAGAATGTCCAGGTAACAAATGTGTGATATTTAATATCGTCGCTGTCGGGACAAAACCTTGTATGCCCATAATATTTCAACTTGGAATGTTTTTTCCATAATTGTCCTCGCTGACCATTTGGTTGCGCGTATGTCGTGTGCACAACTAAAGCTTCTGACTAAATGATGTCAACATTGGATCCATTGGAACTTTTTAAAGTAACGCTTTAATGTGGACATGTGAGGTTTCTGCCCGACAGTAACGGTATTCTCAATATTGGGCTGGAATTAAACTTGTGAATAACGGGTTTCAATTTAAGTCCTAAAAGTACGGTAGGTATTGTATAACATTCATAGACGGCTGCTTTATTGAATTTGTGTGCCATTTGATTACAGCCTGTTTCATCAGGGTAGAGTAGTATATTTTCATTATTACAGCTTAATTTCATATAATGGTTTTCCCACACAACGCTGTCGGGACAAAACCTTGTATGCCCATATTTCAACTTGGAATGTTTTTTCCATAATTGTCCTCGCTGACCATTTGGTTGCGCGTATGTCGTGTGCACAACTAAAGCTTGTGACTAAATGATGTCAACATTGGATCCATTGGAACTTTTTAAAGTAACGCTTTAATGTGGACATGTGAGGTTTCTGCCCGACAGTAACGGTATTCTCAATATTGGGCTGGAATTAAACTTGTGAATAACGGGTTTCAATTTAAGTCCTAAAAGTACGGTAGGTATTGTATAACATTCATAGACGGCTGCTTTATTGAATTTGCGTGCCATTTGATTACAGCCTGTTTCATCGGGGTAGAGTAGTATATTTTCATTATTACAGCTTCATTTCATATAATGGTTTTCCCACACAACGCACATGCTTGTGCAGTGTGCACACACACACACACACACACACACACACACACACACGTTATTTATTTGTTCTTGAACATGTGAACCACTTAAACCCAATTATACTTCATTTAAAATGTACTTTGTAATTTGCACTTTTGAATAATTGAGTGTTTACTTGAGTATATACATTGTCCACCAGTACTAATTAGACTGTAGTCTGTGATCTGTTAACACTCATATCGTCCTAGACGGAAGTCTCCGTCCTATTAAATAATTACGCCCAGCGCCCAGGACGGAGATCAAAAGACGTAACATTATTCGTTTCATAACAAAGCGCACCGGTCTACAGGCTCTATTGGGCAACATTCGATGTCATTTCCGGTTGGTCCGTCATCCAAAGTGGTCCACCTCCATTTTAATGGATGGGATCAAAAATCAAAACGTGAATAACTCTTAATCTAAATCAATGATTCCAATTCAAACAAAAGATTATGTTTTGACGGCCCATCGCTGTCGCGTTAGAAGTAATCATACCTCCGTGGTTGTCGATCCTCCCGCAGGTCTTTTTGCTTCATGCTATTATATCTAGCACAAAGCAAGATGGCGTTGTGTCACCTTGAAATGGGCTCTGGGAGTTGCTATTCAGCCACTAAACACGATCGCTTTGTTCATCCACCGCGATCTGAGCTGGAATACTCATTAAAAGGACTAGAAATGGCTCAGCCACCACCTTTCTGGTTTTGCATTGTGCCTGAAGGGAAGGCCAATCGAACGAGAGGTTTAATTTGCTGTAAGACAACATTACATGTTTATCATTAAATAGAACGCTAAATAACACATTAATGGCGTATTTGGCGACGTGGGAGGTCCTGAATAAGACGTTAAAGAATTATGTCCTTCCACGCGCTACGTCTGTCCGGGGAAACTATCCCGTCAGGTGCAAAGAAGCAGCTTGGACTCCTCATGCATAGAAGGAAGCATGAGGTCAAGCAATTTTTTCTAGTTAATTCTAGTACAACCTGATTTAACTAGAAAAAAAAATCTTATTGCTTTCCGTCCTTTCTCCTCTAGGTGTTGAGGATGAGGGAATTGATGTCCCTGACGGGAGGAGAACCTGCACTCCCCTCCCTCCACGTGGGACTCCATCCCCCGGTCCGTCGACCCAGGAGTTTTCACAGACCACCTCCAAGGCCTCGACCATCTCTGCTCCTCCTTCCCTGAACCCCTCCATCCCACCCCCCTCCTCTCTTACCTCTCTTGCCGCAGATCCCGCCTCGGACCTGTGCGTGATATGCCAGTCCGAGCCCAAAAACGGCTGCATAGTCCACGGAAAGACTGGACATCTGATGGCCTGCTTCAGGTGTGCGAGAAAGCTGAAGAGGCGCAACAAAGTGTGCCCGGTCTGCCGGGAGCCAATTCAGATGGTGGTCGAAACATTCTTCTGTTAAGCAGAAATTCTGTACTTAAGTACATTTACTTAAGTGTCCACCTCTGCTTGGAGGAGAGTAATATTGATGTAAGAGTGCTGTTTTTGCAGTTTTCTTTGTTCAACTGTTTTTTGGCAGTATTATTTTGTTTCGGGCTGGGTGTATATATATATATATATAATATACATATATCGACTACATCGATATTTGATATGAGACTTGGGTCTATCTGGTTTTTGGATATTATTTTTATTTGGGGGGGGTTTAATCACTGGCCATGGTTTTATACTTGGTGTAATTGTACAAGAAATTGTGAAAATAGCCGATCTCCAAGCTCCCAATGCATCACATCATCGACGCGTGAGCTTGTAGATCAATTATTTTAACAGTTTCTTTTTGAAAAATTTTAAAAATGTCAAATCACAATACAATGGGTAATATCAATGTTTCTTTAATTTAAAAAAAAAATGTTTGTCCATATCGCCCCAGCCCTGTTGTACAGTTTGTACATTGTACACACAGTTTGTGTGATGTTTAAATGTATATTTGTTTTTGAAGTTTTTTTTATTTAATGTATAGAAAGTATATTTAAAGTAGTAGTTCACCCAAAAAATTACTTATTTCCTATCAATTACAAACCCCATGAAGCCTTGAAATCATGGAGTTTTTTTGGAATGCGACAAAAAGATTAAGATCTCCATGAATTCAAGACTTCTTGGGGTGTGTTCTTGTTAAAACATAAGTGATATTTTGAGTGAACTACTCCTTCAAAGTTCAGAAATTTATATAAAAATAAAAGTTCAAAGTTTAAGTTCCCAAATCTCTTCATTGAATTTATTTAAATAAAATTGCACATCGAGACTGGCAGGTATAGAGGAGTAATGGAAGAACCTAGCAGATTTGCACGTACTGTGACGTGATATGAGAATGAGTTCCATCTTATTTCTATCTTAAATGAGCTGAGGCAAACCTTTTTTAATAGATGCAAAAACATGGTAGGAAAATGGGTAGGTAAAAGAAACATTTAGTCAAAGTCAAATGACTCCCAACGGACTAATGTATTTGTTTTGGAATGGAGAGCTAACTGGATTGGATTCTGTAACAACGCATAATACTGGTAATGAATTCCTTAATACAATTCTTCACCAATGTGTTTGTAAAGGTGTCTCACAAAGACTGAAATTCAGTTTCCCTATGCCTAGGGGAATCTGTGACAGCTACTGAAAGTTGGGTATGCAGGCATTAGGCAAAATTTACAAAATATATTTCAACTTGAAATAGAATGTGAGGGGTCATAGTTTTATTCATGATTCTGAATCCATTGCAACTGCAAGCATTTGTTTTGCATGAAAAACATGTGATGCCGTTTTTAGCCCAATGAGTGTTTTTCGTGCAAAACAAATGCTGGATAGTGGATGCTGTACAGTTGTCAAAAGTGATTTCCATTTCCAAGGTAACACTATATGGCAGTTACAAGTGTAGTCCACTAGATGGCAGCCCTACTCCGTCAATAATGTTATTGTCAGCCCTTGGTTCCAATTTGTACACTGAGTTAAAATTTAAATGAACACAGAATTTTACAGGATAGATTGGGGTCCTAGGATTATTATTAATAATAATAATAATTAGTATTACATCAAAATAAAAGTTCCATTTGTTGCACACGCTTATTTTAGGATTTAAACTCGCTAATTGATTAGATTATTAGCTAGAGCAGTGGTTCCCAAAGTGGGGTCCGGGGACCGCAAGGGGTCTCAAGGAGTTCCAGGAGGTCCCCATGCTAAATGATAGTTAGGAACCAAATGGACCCTTATGGGTCTGTAACTCTTGAGAGTGTGAAAATGGAACCAAATGGACCCTAACGTGTCCATTTGGTTCCATTTGTACACAGAGAAATTTACATTGATTTTACAATATAAATTGAGAGATAGAAATGCCATTAAATGGGGGTCCGTAGACTAATGCATGTCAAACTGGGGGTCCTTGAAATTAAACGGGTTGAGAATCACTGCTAGAGCCCTAAAAATCTTCTCTTATGGGGGCCCCTGGCATACCTCTTCAAATGGGGGTCCGTGAGGGGGTCCTTTGCATGAAAATGTTTGGGAACCACTGAGCTAGAGAGAGTTTAAATCTTAATTAAAACAGCAAAGTGGGCCACTGTGACTGGTCTGGTGGTGGTGGTCCAACTAACTCTATGGGTGGTCCCCGGACCAGAAGTTGAGAAACTGGTGGTCCGTCTTCCGATAACAGCCAATGAGAATTACACCCGGAAGGAAGTTCCTCTCGACCATAGGCTCTCGACTCTCGACTCCAACGAGCCACCACGTGAATCAAACAGTCATTTAACAACAAGCATGGTTCCCCCAGCAGGACTCAACAGACCCAAGACAGTAAGTAAGAGATTAAATAGTAATACTATAATAAACAATGATATGTAACGCTACATTAAATTACTGGTGGTATTTGATGAGACTGACTGACTGAGCCTGAATAAACTCCTGATGGTTAGCTGTTAGCATCCATGCTAGCTCTAGCTCAGTGTGGTTCATAGCTCTGCCTCTAATGCAGTTCAACGGCATTAGACCTATGGACCAGTCCAGAGCTAAGTGGTGTGGTTCCCAAACTTTTTCATGTCAAGGACCCCCAAATTGACACTAATTAGCCCGCTGACCCTTGAAGAGATATGCCAGGGACCCAATAAGAGAAGATTTTCACTACGGCTCTAGCAGTGATTCTCAAACAGTTTTATTTCAATTAGGACCCCCCAGTTTGACATGCATGATGCATTAGTCTACGGACCCCCATTTAATTGCATTTCTATCTCTGGGACCCCCAATTTATGTTGTAAAATCAATGTTAATTTAACTCTGAGAGTGTACAAATGGAACCATAATGGACCCGGGGTCCATTTTGTTCCATTTGTACACTCATAGTTACAGACCCATAAGGGTCCATTTGGTTAGCTGGGTGGGGACCCCCTGAAACTCCCTCAAGGACCCGGGGTCATCAACATAAACGTTGGGTAAGATTTTGTCCACAATTCTATGCTGTATTAATCATGTGGTACCACAGATAACAGGCAAAGTATAGATCTCTCTTAAGAGTTAAAGATCTATAAGGGTCCATATGTTTACCAGCTTTCCATCATTTACCTGTAGACCACCTTGAACCCCCTCAAGGACCACTGGTTGAAAACCACTGTAATAAAGCATTCAATCAGTCAAAGTGACATAAGGACCGTTATTACATTACACAAAAAATCACTTGCAAAATCGTCGGATTCTATACCAATCAAATTGGCCGGAGGGAGTCTCGGTGACCACCATGACGAGTAAAAACAGAGAGAAGGGGCTGGGGAGAGCGGTGGTTTGCTCTTCACCACGGCTAATGGGCCTTTAAAAGGTGACTCATTTTTTTCTGAAAAGATGCCTCTGGGTTGTCAGAGAACATGTTTGAGAAGCACATCATGTGTACATCTTCTATGTTCTTGCAGGAGCTGGGCAAGAATCTGTTCAAGCGGCGGAGAGTGCTGAGCAAACAGAAGAGGAGGAATCACCAGATAGTTGGAGCTGTGGTTGACAAGGGCCTGATCACTGCTCACCATCTGAAGAAAAGAATGTACGTAATGCTGACATCTTACTAAATGCATACAGTTCAGTACACACACACACACACACCACTGGCAGCTGTGGATCAGGTCGTAGAGCAGGTCGTCCAATGATCCCTGGGTCGCCGGTTCGAATCCCGGCTCCTCCTGTCCACATGTCCAAGTGTCCTTGGGCAAGACACTGAACCCTACATTACCTCCAATGAGTCGGTGTGAGCTCGCCACCATTGGTGTGTGAATGTGGGAAGTGAGGACACTGGCGTCAACTGTTCGCCTCTTTACCTCCCAATGTATAATGAATTAACCATTGTAAAGCGCTTTGAGCACTTGGGAAAAGCGCTATAAAAATGCAATTCATTATTATTATTATTACGCACACACACTTGTGGGAATGATTGCCATGCACAATATTAATTCAGATATATTACATTATTATATTTATATTGAAGTAATTGCTGAATGGTGAAAAGTTGATGGTACGACCCCTCCCCACTAACAACTGGTGCTCTTAAAGAGGCGCACTGGCTGCTCTGAGAACTACAAAGCCATTGACAGTCACATTATTATTGCATCATCAATGTCGGTAACTAAAAATAATCAGGATTCTTTTTAGATATGTTTGATACCAATGTGGCATTGATAGATTATATCAGTGTGTACCCCAGTTCCATCACGGGTGTCCAGTGAATGGCCAAGAGCCTCTTGTGGGTCACGACCAGTAAAACAAAATAGTGGAATGTCACTTTCCTGTGTAGTAGTATTTTCGTCCAGTGTTTTCCTAATTCCGAATGTGCTCTCTTGAAAAATGTTGTCAGGAAATGTGGGTGGGTGTGTCGTCCTAGTTGTCTGGACTGCTACACTAGCTGCCCGGGCCCATATTGTTCATATTTGACCTGACTCCTATACGGTAGCCTAACAGTGTGTTGTGTTTCGCCCTCAGAACTAGTCCAAGAGCCAACATCACCTTATCTGGGAAGAAGAAAAACAAGCTTCTTAAGCAGCTGCGCCACATGGAAAGGGAAAAGGAAGGTAAGGAAGAACCAGTGGATTCCCCAAATTGTTTCCATCCAGTTTTAGCAATGCACACTGGCACACTCCTATTTAGCAGCACAAATGTAGTTATAAATGGCCGCTAGTGTTTAGAGATTTGACTTGTGAGTCTGGTGCCTGGCTGCACACTCTAATTCACACTCTATTTATTATTTTTTTCTTTCTGCTTTCTGTCTTGCCTCCATAGCTGAGCCAGTAATGCAACCAAAGAAAGAGGCCTCTTTATCTGTGCCAGCCAAAAAGAAGAAAGGGGTTGGATCCCAGGTGGATGTGGAAATGGCAGATGTGGAATGAGAGTAGGGTGATAAAAATGATCCAATTTTGGCTCTCAGCCACGGACAATATCCAGTATTTGAACTGGAGAGGGGCACACGCACACAGGTGTTTCTTTGCCATCTAATGGAGAACCGAACGGGGGATATATGATCTACAGGTTGTCCTGAAAAGTCTGGAATCACAATGATAAATATTAATAACACAACATAGTTTGGATTGGAGTGGGCTCCACCGTGCCACTGAGAATCTTTTTCCATTTTGCTGCTGGTGTCTGCTTGAAGGGGGGAAAAATATTTGGAGAACGTCATCTGCTAGCTGTGAATTACCAACTGAGATGTGCATTGTCACAACCTCACCTACTGGTAAGGTGCATGGTGATAGAAATAGGCTCTTATTTACTGCTGTAAATAAAGTGGGCCTCTTCCTTACCAATTATACTAACTAGGCTCTGTTCCATTTAGTGTAGCACAGTGGTTCTCAAAGTTTTTAATTTCAAGGACCCCTACAAGTGTCAAATGGAACCAAATTGACCCTGGCTCATTTGGTTCCATTTGAGTCCTACATGGCAGTTACAAAACTGTCAACTCCTGAGTGTACTTACATGGTGGTTACAATTGTAGTCCACTATGTGGCAGCCTCACGCCATCAATAAAGTTATTGTCAGGCCTCTGAAAGCTCCAGTGAGCAGGCCATCATCACATGAACTATTCATACATTGATACATAGTTATGGGTCCATTTAGTTCCATTTGTAAACTCGGAGTTAAGGGGCCATCCTCAACATTTATATTTTCTGTTAAGACCTACCGAGTTGTTTCAATCAGTTATTTTATATATTATATAAATATTGGCAGAAGACAATTGCATGAAGAAATATAGTAATAAAACGGTGTGTAAAATGTAAACATTTGACTGAAATGTTGTAGGGTTTGTGATCCTGTGTGTGTGAAAGGTCCACAGACAGGCATTCCTTCTATGCTATCATCAACCAGTTTGTTTCTTTTGTGGTCTGCAATTATTATGGACGTAATTAAAGGCTATTTCAACTGTTATGCATCTGACTTGTATTTATTTTCTGTATTTCATTATATTAGGTAGGCCTATTTGTTCAGATTGGTTTGGAATGAGAACCTTAAAGCCCAAGTCACTTCATTAACAATGTATAAACAAATTCACAGCAATATTCTACAGTAAGCCATCACTGTTGCCGTTTTCAGTGTCCCGGTAACAGTGGTAGGACATTGAAAACAAATTTGTGCAAGTTAATTCATATAGTTTGGGACATACGTGTGTTTATTCTTCTAATAACGAATCATATGTTTCTATCTGTTTCTGTTCTGTGCATCTTCGGTCACCCCAGCCACCTGCATGTCCTCTCGCTGCATCCATAAACCTCATTAGGCCTTCCCCTTCATCTACCTCTCCTCAGGTGAGGGGTACCTCATCTCTCCTCTGCACAAAACATCTCAACCATATAAAAAAGGATAAGACAAGACGGACGGTCTTGTCTTATCCTTTTTTATCTCATGTCATTTATGATCCTGTCAATCCTTGTCACTCCTAATGACAATTGTCAGCTCCTGTGTCTTCGTCAGTGCCACTGTTTCCAAGCCGTACAGCATGGCTGTTCTCACAGCTGTCTGTCTTATATCTTCTCTTGCTTGTACCCTTCTGTCACAATTCACAAATCACTCACTCCATACATACCCTGGACCTTGGTGTTATTAGCACCACGATCTAACCAACTGAAACAGACAGACTGTGTGTGTGTGTGTGTGTGTGGCAATCGGCTGCAAGGCTCAATGGGTCGTACTCAGACAGAGGTGAATGGGTTGTACTCACTACTCAGACAGGGTTCAATGGGTCGTACTCAGAGACAGACATACACACAAAGCCGCTCAAAAATTTGAGTACTTCTTCCCCCACTTCTGATATCCTCCAAGTATGAACGAGGCTTGATGCTCCCTCACTCCATGTTGTGCTGCAGCCTGAGACCCAGTGCTGCTTTGCCGTGGAACTCTCCCACCCAGACCAGTCCCTGTGTGTCTGTGAACACTCCATCTCCTTCCAACCTGAAACATGGAAAAATTCGCAAAATTTGCAACCTGCTGTGGCCTGGCCTGGCCCCACTGGTGAAGTTATCGCAAGTGGGCCCCCAAATAATTGGCAAAACACTATGATTTTAATTAATGTACAAAAGTGTTTTCATAGTGATACCAAATGAATACTATTGGTATACTGTTTGTTCCATTGATCCAAGCCAGAACACAATCAATCTGTAGATATTGATCATTAAATTAAATTCTCTGAAAATGCACACGGCCCCATGTGGCCCACCCATTTGGCCACTTTAACACGGCAGATAAGGCTGCAGTAAAGAAAAGGTTACTGTCACAGTCCCACTGTCCCAAACAGGGCTGTGTTTTCCTTGTTCGTCTTTGTCTTACAGTTTATTGGCCAAACATAATCTGTTTCCCCCTCACCTGTTCTTGCTGAACTGGCCCGTGTACTTGGAACCATCAGGGAAGGTGTAGGTCCCCGTGCCGTGGTACATGTTGTCCTTGAAGTCTCCTTCGTAAGCTCCTCCAGAGGGGTGTTTCTGGGTCCCTCTGCCGTGCATCTGCATGGGACAGAGCTGAACGTCAGGTTGAAATTGGTCCAATCAGTGCTGGGCTGTGGCCCACTGGTTGTGATAATGTAACGTATAATTATTATACAAAAAATAAAATATTGTAACCCTGGAAAAACAAGTTTTCACTGTGATACAGACAAATTAAGAATGTACGGTATACCATTGTATTTCCATTTCATTGTTTGGAACACAATCGATTGATTTGACAATCTCAGATCTCAGCCAGTTCCCCGCTTACAACAATAACCCAACCCTAACACCGAACCCTGAGGTAAATGGGGAACATAGAACCTGGGGAACATAGGGATGACCCTCATGTAACCACTCTAATGGTGTCAATGAACTGACCTTGTCGTCATGCCACTCTCCGTTGTACACGGTGCCACTGGCTGAGATCTGCTGGCCTGATCCACTCCTCACCAGCACTCCTGACTCAGACCTGCTGCACTCACCCTCTGTCAGGAGTCAGGTCACGTACGGCACCAGTTACATCGCAATCGCATGGTTTGGGATATAGGGTCAGGAGGACAAATTTGTATGGGAATGTATCGCGACTAGGCATATAGGGCTAAATATCTAAAGTTTTTTATGTTTAATAATATACGTACAATTCTTGCGAGGAACATAAAAGAGAACAAAGCATACATTTTCCCATAACAATTACAATATTTTGCAATAGAATTTCATACATAAAAAACTATAATCATTTTATTTAAATGTTTTAAAGAAATTGTGGAAATGGCAAATCTACTGTAGCCTAACTCGGCTATCTTCTCCAGTACCAACACTTGCTGTATAAAAATACATGGTCTTATCAGGTTGATTCATAATAAGTCTTAAGTCTCGGTCTCAGGGACACACCAGCTGAAGGGTCTGGGAACCCCTGAGTTAGATTCTACGTACTTGCCGACAAGAACTGATCGTGTTGGCAAGGAGGAGTATAAATTAAGCTTCAGGTATTAGATAAGGACACAGGTCTATCACTTTGTGATTGTGAACCCAAGCACTAAATGCAAAAGAAAATCATTATTTCCTCATCAGTTCGCTCACCATATGTGGATCCATCTGGGAAAATATAGCATACTTTCAGTAGGCCTAATTCTTCCCCTAATAAACAGACAAACAAGTTAAATAAATACATAAAATAATAGTCCTATAGCCTGTACATAATGTACATTATAGTCTGTCTGTGTAAAAGTTGACATAATAGTGAAAGTATTGGTTGATACAACTCTAAACTACTGAAACAAATTCCTAACATGTTTACATGTATGGCAAATAAAGCTTCTGATTCTGAACCATTTGACATTGCTTACACACACACACACACACACACACACACACACACACACTGGTTTGTGTTTGAATAAATAAATGTAGTTAATCAATGTACGTATGAATGATGAATGTATCATCACAGCTCACCTGTCATCCTAGAAACAGATTTCCACTGCCTCTCGGTGTGATAAGTCTACTTTTACTCATCAGACGGAACTGAAAATGTGAACAATTTCGGACACAATGATGCACAATAGCTAATCAGTGAATCATGATGTTACGTTGTTAATGGGTTTGATCTCTATGGTTCTACTACCCATGGAAGCATTTCAATACTCTCTACTTCCCCAAACAGTCGGTTGCTATAGTGACACATTTTCGGGTACAGCACTAGGTGGCGCCAGAGTGGTGTATTGTGAAGTTTAAACTAGGTAACTAATGTTCCTAATGTTACAGTAGTAGTAAGTTAAATAAGTTAATCAAACTTTAACCATAACGAATGAAACCTCTGCTGTTGTCATTCAAATACCTATTAACTCAGTTGTGTCTATTCCTGCTGGGATGCACACATTCCTTCATATAATGCACTTGTCTCTCTCTCGCTCTCTCTCGCTCTCTCTCTCTCATATTCATATATATATATATATATACATACACACACACACACACACACACACACACACACACACACACACACACACACACACACACACACACACACACACACACCCAAGGACTGCACACTCCAGGGAACAGAGATGGACAACTTACTACTGCATAAAGTGATTAATTGCACGACACGTTTCTGCATGTTCACCAGAAGTGGTATTTATTAAATGTAAAATACATTGATAAATATGTGTCCTAATACATTTCCTATGCCTACATAATTTTGGCACAAGTGTTGGTCCCTGACACACATATTTAACAGTGTTTGGAGAAGCTGTTAAAAATATATGGCAAACAAGTGTTCTTTTTTTTAAATAAGAAATTAAACCTATATTCTTAATCATGGCTAATAGAGTTTGCTCCGTAACAGTGGTCTCCCTGTCTCTGCCGCTCTTTAGGCAACAGACATGACAGTTCTCTCTCCTGATTGGATGAAATTGTTATCCTGACCTGAGAATGTATTTTCTGTTTAATGAAGAGCTGGAGAGACTGCATGGGAGATCCCTGTTGTTGATGCTCTATTCAAATATCACTTACACTATACCCTACATTCTTACAACATACATTAATACATACAAAACCTCGAGGCTCTGCTGCTTACGGAGATTTGCAACGGCACTGATGGTGAATGTTATTACGAAATGATCCCTTCCAGGTACTGATACAATAGGTGTCCTTAGGAACCTTGGATATACAGGTGCATGATGACACACAGCGTTTTTACAGTTACAAGAAGAGAAAATGAAAGTGGTCTTTTTACTATGAGTAGGAAACTACAGTAGCTACTTATAGGAAAATACATATACAGAATACAGAAGATAACTGGCCACGCCTTAAACACTAGACATTATTAAGTTACAAAGCCCAGATAGAAAACCACATCTTTGGACATGCCAAACAATTAAAAACACAGTGGTCAGAATGAAAATGAAAGTAAACTAGTTAATTAATTTATAGAATTGATGCACTCAATTTGTAGCCCTTTACTCATACAATTCACATACAATTCCAGGGGGGTTACACATTTCATTCAATCAGGACAAAGAACCTGACAATTTATCAACTTGAGTTCCTGTTACTTTGTATGCTCATTTATTTGTGTCATCACTTCCAATTCCACTTGTTTTTGCTGTATATTCTGTATGAGTTCTCTCTGGATGAAATTGTTATTGACACTAGTTGCAATGATTGTTATGGAATCTATCCAAAATATGACAGCAAAAAGTGTTGAATAAGTAGGTGCAGAAGCCGATTATTATTACAAAACATATACATTAACCACTTCAGCCCTATTTACATTTCGGCCATTGAAAGGTTTTTTTATACATTTGAAAATACCAGAATAGTGCATTTTGTACATTTTGAATACCAGACTTTTACTTATAACAGGGTATTTCTATATTACAATATTGCTACTTTTTCCACCACTGCCAGGATAGAGTCACTCCATTCCAGGTACAAGAAAATAAAATGAAAGTGGCTTTGTGTTATGAGTAACAGAGTGGAACTACAGGCCAGCTGTCGTAAATACATTTAAGACGGCTGGCCACGCCTTAAACACTGAAGTTACAAAAAGCAAGCCCATAGAAGACCATATCTTTGGACATGTTGCCAAACTGTTAAAACACAATTATTGAATTTGTTCAATCATTTGGTTAATTTATAGAATTGCTGCGTTCAATTTTCTTTAATGCAATTGAATCCTCACATTTGTCATCCACACAGGGGGTTTCTTGTGGCTCATTAGTATAGGCCCTTTGAGTCTGTGCTGAGGCCTGAGGGGTAAATGCGGTCATAATCTGAAACAGTTTACATGGAGCACTGTTTATCAATTTAAGGAGATTCCTCCTGAACCTCCCTCCTACACAAAAATACAGGAGGGGGTTGAGACAGCCGTGAGAGTAAGCAAGGGCCTCTGTGATTTGTAAAGTCAATCTGATTGCCTTGCTGCTGTTACATTCTGTATAAACATCAAGCAACTCCAAGGCTTTGAAGAATGAAGCAATATTATAGGGCGTCCAGCAGCAGAAAAACGCAGCTACAATCACAAGGACCAAGCGGATTGCGTTATGTCTCATGGGTGTTTGGCTCTGTCGGAGCACACAAATTGTCCTGGTGTAGCAAAAACCCATGATGGCTATCGGAATCAGCAAGCCTAGAATGTTCATTTTGAAAAGGCCGAAGATAGCCCAGAAGTGCATTGGTACCTTTTCAGAGGTGTATAAGGGAGCACAGAATTGTTTGCTCGAATATGGTAACGTCTGTACCTGAAGAAAAATCAGTTCTGGAAAAGAGGCGAGAAATCCAGCAACCCATATAACAGCAGCTACAATCTTTCCAACAGAACGTGTTCGTGTTTCATGTGAAGAAATTGCATGCACTATAGCCAGATACCAGTCAACACTCATCGCGATGATGAAAAATATCCCGCAGTAAAAGCCAATAAGGTAAACGCCGAGTACCACTTTGCACATAGCTTCCCCAAACAGCCACTGGTCCCATGCTTGGTGGGCTAGGAAGGGAAGGGAGCACACTAGGAGAAGGTCAGCAAAGACCAGGTTGAGGAGGCACACATCAGTCATGGTACGGATCCGCTCCTCAAATATTTTGACCCAGAGGACAAACACATTCCCTAGAATTCCCAGGACAAAGAAGAGAGAATAGAGCACTGGAAGAAAGTATACGGATCCATGATCTCCATATTCACATAACGTATCTCCATATTCACATAACGTATAATTGTCGTAGTCGTCGTAGTCGATGGTAGAGGAGTGTTCGGGTGCCATAGGTGATCTAAAGAGTAATTGCAGGAAAAGAGAAGGGATTAGGTGCATTTCATAATTAAGTATATTAAGTATACTGGAACCTATAGGCTTGCATCACACCAGCTGTCAAACTAAAGTTATTACAAGTTTTGTAGCTAAGCAATATTTCAAAAAATATATAGAAAAACCTAAAGTGAAAAAGACACAATTTGGTCAAATCAGACAAGACTAGCTCCACCTCCATTCAACCTACAAGTTTCTGTAGTATATTAATGTTGATAATGGTGGAGAATATACCATGCAGGTTCAAAGAACAAAGTGAAGTCCAGGCGCATCCCTTTCTTTCCAATATCGTTTATTTCAGATCAGCCAAAATCATCATGACAGACAGGAGGAATGGTTTCCTGAAAGCCAAGTCCTATTCCAACACGAGGCACTTTATATACTGATAGTGTACATGTACTAAATCCCATGCATGTGCGTGCGTGCGTGCGTGCGTGCGTGCGTGCGTGTGTGTGTGTGTGTGTGTGTGTATGAGAGAGTGTGTGTGTGTGTGTGTGTGTGTGTGTGTGTGTGTGTGTGTGTGTGTGTGTGTGTGTGTGTGTGTGTGTGTGTGTGTGTGTGTGTGTGTGTGTGTGTGTGTTCAGATGTGTGTGTGCTTAGAAATGTGTGTGTGTATCTCAAACCCTAATATCACCCAGATGTGACCTGTATGACCCAGGCCTGGACAGAGCATTCCTTATCTCTCCCCTTAGTATCACTCAATGCTCATACCATATCTTAAGAATAGGCTCACTTTAAACATGGGCTACGTGAATCTGCATCTAAACAACTCCTCATCTCTCAATGTGAAATACATGACATAGCATATAACATTGTGTTGTGGATGTAAATACAGGTGTTTCTCCATGTATTTATGACTTGAGAACAGAAACCATCTTAACATAGTAGGCTACTAACTTCTGTTCTACCTCCGAGGGGGAAGGGTGGCTTGGTTTGTGAAATGATCCCTTTGCATGCCCAAATTGAGTTCATCCAGATGTTTTAGTTGGAGGCAGTCAGATTACTGGGTCTCTCCACATCTCTACCCCAGATTGTGTCCCCAAATCTATTTATCTATATATATATGCCTACTGTATAATGCCTATGTCTGGGCGCCAATATACGACATTTCACATAAACAAATACACAGATAGTTATTTAGCAGAGAGAGAGAGAGAATTGAGAGACACGCACGCACGCATGCACGCACGCACGCACGACTAGAATTCAATCAATCAAAAGACATTTGCCACTAAGTTCACATGAGCTCATAAAATTGATTTGGGGTATGTGGTAATTGTGGTTCTCAAACTCAGGAGGCCACCAGGCTTCCGTGAAGGGGTTCCAAATGGACCCTTACAACAGGTCTATAAATCCTAAAATGACGGGGTCCTTTAAATCAATAGGTTTGAGAACCACAAATCTAGTGCAATGGTACTAAATATTTAATAAGAAGACAGCTTTACCCGTTAAATACAGCAAAAATCCATAATACTTATACGGTCCAGATACACGAAAACGAAACCGTCTGGCTTTTTTTCTTCTTCAAGGGAGCAGTTATAGTTATATAGGGCACACCCTAAAACCTACGGGAATTCCGTTATGCATCATCTAAAAACATAAATGATATGAATGAAATATCTGGTGGAGACAAAAAACAATAGTGGAATTAAAGTCTCACCTGACACAGTGCTGCCGCTGCGAGCTCGTGGTGTTGTCCTGGGATGGAAGCCCGGTTCCGAATTGTCCCGAAAATCAGTAATAGCTAGGTTATCCTATTACTACCCTATCTAGCTTATCCTACCATGAAGTCTATAGCAGATCTGAGAATTAAGTAATTTAACCAAATCACTATTATCTAATATCTATAGAATTCAATTGAGTTGATTTTTGTTGTGTTCAGTTAAGTTGATACATTAGTCGGAATCAGATTCGTTTTCTCAGGCAGCTGTTCACAATGAATTCCTCAGTCACTGTGGCTAGGAGACAGGGTTGCGCTAGCTATATAGAGACAGACAGACAAGTGGGAATCAGTAAACACACCCCACATGCTCTCACAGCCTCAGGTCAGGTAATGTTCTGTAGGCTACTAACAAGCTTTACTGGCAGGCGAGGAGGGAGGTACCGTATATATGAACTGAGAGCCTGAGGCAAACTGGAGCCAAATGTGTCATGGAATGCATTGAAGAGTGCAGTCAACAGTAGCCTACACACTACAGGTATACTGAGAGTGGCGTATATATGCCTATACAAGGACATCCTCCGAGATTTCCGTTGAAGTTGATTCCAAACAAACCAGATGAAACTTGAAAGCATCACCTCTTGCACCCCTCAAGTAGTAGCCTGACGCCTGACCAGTTTGTTTTGGGAAGTTTGGAGACTTGTTGGTACCAAGAGGTGCATATAGTCGAAGAAACCTTGTACGAGGGCTCCTGTAAGGGTCTTCAAGGTGTTTTTGTTGACCAGTAGTTGCCAGGGTCTAATTTGCTCCCTTTCTTGTGCTGGAGGGGAAGTTTGAAATCTTGGGGGGACCTGTCCCTGTTTGATGGAGAGGTTTATTATGTGGGTGATGATTGGAGCTATATAGATGGCTGAGTCTCAGATACATTTGGAGGGAATATTGTCATGGCCAGTGGACTTGTTGGGTTGGAGGGCACTACTTTTTTAAGTACCTCGTCTGTTGTTACCATAACCAGTTTAAAATCTTTACACACACCTAGGTTTTTGTAGAAGGCTTTGATGTGCTCTACACCAAAATGCCCATAGTGGGAGGTCAGTTTGTTAACCAGAGTTGTTGTATATGTTTGTAAAGAAGATGATTAAGTAGTTGGCCACATGTCAGTGATGAGACCTCACACCTAATGCAATATTATACACATCATGCTAAGTATAATTATTTATAGTGTTATGGGGGACATATTTAAAACCAGTAGGCTAGTCTAAACCACAATCTCTCTCTCTCTCTCTCTCTCTCTCTCTCTCTCTCAGCAGCGCTGTCAGGTCACAGGTGAGACTTTAATTCCACAATTGTTTTTTTTATCTCTTTGTCTCAAGGAAACTGACAGGGTCGACAGTTCATGTTTACTCAAAGATACATATGGCGCCTCCTCCTCCACACAGACAAACAGCCTATAACAGCCGAAACTAGAGCAATATTTAGCAAGTTGTTTGGCTTTGCTCTTTGTCATGCCAGCTATTCTTAGGCCACTCATGGTCAGTTTATGCACATGGCCCAGGCTTCCGAATATCAGTATGGCAAATCTACATCGATACCCCAGGATTGTTATAATTCCAAGTAATGGTTGGTATGTATATCTATATCTGTATAATGTATATCTTGGAATGCCTGGTCCATGTACAAATCAAAGACATAGCCCACCTCCAGAATCAGGAGCTACTTGTGAATGGTGTCAACAAAAACAACATCAGGTGTATTTAGCAAAGACATCGCATGCACAGCTAAACCAATCTGGTAACACTCTTGAATGTTTATACATTGCTGCACTAGATGGCACATATTTTCGAACTGCATCAGTCACACAAACACACACACACACACACACACACACACACACACACACACACACACACACACACACACACACACACACACACACACACACACACACACACACACACACACACACACACACACACACACACACACACACACACACATAATGTTCTTGAAGTAGCCTACAGTTTCAGTTTCACCATATTACACAGTAGGCCTATAATCCAGTGTCCAAGCTAAAATATAGCCTACTTGATTCAAATCTGACATATCCACATCTGAAAAATAATATTATGGTAGCCTACTAAAAGGTTTTTTACAAAAAGTGCACGGTTCAAGCCAGTAAAGGACAGAAATGTCCTTATTAGGCCCAGACCGCCCAGCAGTAGGTGGCGCTAGGCCCCTGTAGACGTTGGTTCCGATCGGATCCTCTACTGAGATGAAGTAGAAGGGTTTTGTTGTGACCAATCAAACAGACCGAAGGTTACCGGTGAGCTGACGTCACTCTGAGTAGCTGTGGACCGGCAGATCCGGTCAAGAGGTCCGGAGCGGATACGGAAACTTTTGCGTGCATGTATGTGTCTTTGGGAATGACCGGATACAGAAGGGCGGGCTCTAGACCGGATCTGACCACTAATCTGCAAATTGAATCAAGGCTGCTTGCTGCTGGAGGAGCGAGAACCTAGAGAGACGCGAGGTTAGAGCAGCAGCTGTGTTTGTTTCAGGTTTGTTTGTTTCTGTTCATTATCTAGCTTTTTAAATGTATATCTTACTTTCAATATATCAATTTATTATTGGCATAAATATATATTATTTATTATCATCATACCCTGCCAGGCTTATATTGCCTGTCTGTCTGTGATTTAACTATGCTGATAGCCGATGTTGGCTAACTGGCTAACTCGGTTAAAACAACAACACATAGACAAAATATAATAATAACTAGAAAAAGTGCCCCTCGAGGCCGAGTGCCCCTCGGGACCTGACCTGCCCACTATGGCAGGTCAGGCTGTGGCCTCCTGGTGGCGCTATAATAAGCCAATGTGAAAAATGTGCCATTTCTTATACGCCCTGGATGGCAAATGGATGATTTGAGGCATTTGTTTCCAAAAATGTGTTTTGCAAAAATCCACCTGTTGGTGGCGCTATAACAGGCCAATTTGAAAATGGTGGTATATATTCTTCAGCCTAGTAGGAACGTCTGTGAAAGATTTCATGTAAATTGCACGCTGAATTCATGATTTGTTGCAAACTTTGAAAGCCAATGTTGTTAGCCAATCAGGATGGAATATGAAATATCAGACAGAACTGTCTTGAGCACATGATGATAGAGATACTGTGTAACGATTTGCGGGATTTTTGGTAAAAATATGGAGGAGTAATATCACAAAATTTGTTTTTACAAAAGTCGGCCTCCTGGTGGCACGTTCTGGAAAGTTAACGGTGCCGGAGATTAGCTGTACAGTGTGTACACGGACGGACGGACACAAGGACGGAGTGCAAAACATACTCTCTCCCCATGCCTTCGGCCTGGTGGAGACAATAATAATGATAATAGTAATAATATAAACGTTATGTTGGCATGTGCTTGGCTGAGGTTAGTATGGAAAAGTAGCTAGTACCACTTTCAACCTTGCGTCCATGTTATGGTCATGAAATCTTAAACAAATGTGTTCACAATTCAGCTTCTACTGATTGACAAGTAACTTGAGAGGGCTTTTAAAGGCTGTTGAATTCAAATATGGTAGCAAAACTACAAGTTAATAAATGTATCTAGCTAGTAGCTAGTATTGAAGTATCTAATGGGGCTGAGGGCATTTTTGACATTCAGTGAAATGTAATGTAATGTAGTAAAAACTATGTAAACGTTACAAAAGGATGGAGAACTCAGTGGCATTCCCTGGGCCCTGAGTACCACCAGAGGAGGCCTCAAGGAGTCGGACCACCAGTGGTTCACGAACCACAATTTGAGAACCACTGTGCTAAACGGTAATACTGTAATACAGTATGTTTATGTGCCACCAAGACGGGTGCATGTGTTTGGTCCGACGTACCAACAGTCCGACAGGCATTAGTTCCGACACCCTACCCAAAACCCAACCCTAAACCTAACCTCACAGGAAGCTACAGGTTAGTTTTAACCTGCCAAGCATGTCCGGAGCCACGGGTTAGTTTTAACCTGACGCAGGTTCGTTTTAACCTGCCACGCATGTCGGGAGCCGCAGGTTAGTAGTTGTAACCGACTTCGCATGTTGGGAGCGATGGTGTTATTGGACTAATGGCTGTCAGTCAGTATGTCTAATCAACGTACACAGACCTGTTACAGGTCAATGAACGGGCACACAATGAACGGGCACACATTTCTCTCTTTATTTTTTGCTTTTTATCCATTTTTCTCCCCGTAGAACTCGGGCCAAGGCCCAATGGTACAAAGTTGTACCCTCTCAGGGTTGAATTAACTGTGTTGGTTGTTGAACGCTTGACTGTTTGCCACCAGCTCTGTGTGTCGAACGCCATCTCATCGTTGCCACGTTAAAGTGAACTGACTGTGTGTGTGTGTTTGTGTGTGTCCCTCCCTGCACATCTCGTGTTGGCAGCCACCATCTCTGGAGTATCTTCGTCCTGGATTGTTCATGCTCCTCTCCCATCTATGTAGGTCGTTTAATTCAGGCAGCAATTTTTGTCTCCACAGGCTGGGGCGGTGTCCGACACGAACGGATGCTGATTAAAGGTGAATGGCCGTGTCTTTGTCCTCAACTTTGAATGAAAAAGCGTTTTTTTAAACCAAAAACCAATCTGTAATTACAGTATAGTAAGATGAATGAACTAAATTGAAGTACAGCTAATAGCTTCACTAAGGGGGAGTGTTACGAAGGAACGAAGTGCCTCTCTGACATCATAACCGGGGTGTGTCAGAGGTGACGTCACTCTGACATACCTCTGACATCTCAACACTATAAATATAGGTGCCTACGCAAGCAAAGATGGATTTAAGCTAAGAACCAAGATCGATACGCCGACCTAAGGACCGCTCGCCTCAAGAGACCCATATCCATCCCTGACGATACTTCGCTAAGGTTGGGCATCTCTCGGCATTATCCCAGACCTGATCAGCCCTATACTTAGGGCTCGGTTACAGAGATATTTGTGAACGCAGTGAGCACTAACTATGAGACCTAGCAGAACATGTCTGTCTGTCTGTCACGCTGTAACACCACCTGCCCACCACCAGAGGGCGCAGCTGTATCACACACAAAAAACACACACACACACAAAAACTTAACTTAAAAAAAATCTTAAAAAAACCCAAATATGTGCGAGCTGCGTTCGCTTCCCGCGTTTGCGCGTCTTACTTGTAAATATGTATGTAAGCAAGGGTCTCTACATTTTAGACCCTGATGTTGGATTAGGACACTTAAGGTCATTACACACTGGCGAATTAGCGACGCGATGCGAATAAGCGATCTGAAAATGCGAAATGTGGAGTGTTGCAGTTCGCCTGCGAATCTCTGCAAAATTCGACACCAGAGCGAACAAATAAAGAGCGAAAACTGTCGCATTTTCGCACATTCACACATTCGCCACTGATGTGGAAGCTTGCATGGACTTCAATTGGTTTCTAAAAAATGCGAATTATTCGCACGAATATATCGCGTTGCCAATTCGCCAGTGTGTAATGACCTTTACTGTTTGCTGTGGCACAGTGATGCAAATAGCCTGCATCCTTAGACGGTAATAAACGCACTAAATTAAGAAAGGACGCAATCATGTCGCCACCCTTACTACTTTTATTTTGCTTTATTTATTTCGGTGCTATTTGACAAAGGCTTGTTAAATGCTGCAATACAATAAAATCTAAACATGACTCCTAACGTCGCTAAAGTGGGACTCATAAAATGTCCCTGGGACCCATCTAAAAGACTACCCTTGGTCCTGGGTAGTGGTCACTGTAGTGGTACTGCCGGAAGCTCATAAGCATAATATTATCTTCCCAGGCCAAGCAGAGATTGCCTCTTGATTGAGCAGTAGGTAGGTAGAAATGTGGTCTCTCGTGCGGAAGAGCCTGTTCTGAATCCTGGCTTGGACATGGAGAATGTAATGTGTGGTTTGCAGGGCTGTTTAGCGCTGGCTTACTTTTCTTGAACCTATGTGTCGTGATGATCCACTTCTTATTGCAGAGGACACAGAGAAATGAGCGCGAGGAGGAAAGGAGGGAAACCCAACAGGGGGGGAGGAAGATTCAACAAGCCAAGAGGAGGAGGAGGAGGAGGAGGAGGAGGAGGAGGAGGAGGAAGAGGAGGAGGAGGTGGTGGTGGTGGTGGAGGAGGAGGAGGAGGAGGAGGAGGAGGAGGAGGCAGGAAGGGAGCGGGTGGCTGGGATGACGATGACGATTTCAGCCTCCCTCTCGGGCCCAGTCGCTCTAGCAGGTAACGCTGGCAAATTATGACGTTGAAATGATCCGATGCAACGACGTTATGGATATTTAACTCACTGGTTCTCAACGTGCGGCCCCGGTTACTCACCAGGGCCCCTTTTCCACCGGGTTGAACCGGTTCAGTTATTTTTTCCCCGCCTAATATTGAACCAGTCTAGAGTGTTTCCACTGAAAATAAATAGGTTCAGAACCCTAAAGGTTGGTTCAGTACTGAAAAATAAATGGCCACTGGTTCCGTGAAAGCACCAAAGTTTCCAAAAATCTAGAACGGAATCACTTCTAGAACCAAAGTTGTTTTTTTGGTGGAAAAGGTGCCCAGCTCTCCTTGAGACGGTTCTTAGGGGGTCTCTACTAGCTAAAGGATTGATAGTTGATATTTGATAAGCAAACTGAGAGTGTACAAAAGGAACCATTTAAGGTCGGTCCAATTTGGTTCCATTTGTACACTCTTGAGTGAAATGAATACAGGATGTTATGGGGTAGATTGGGGTCCCAGAAATCGAAATCTGCATCAAATGAGGATCCGTGGCCTGTCAAGGCATGTCCTTGGAGTTGAATGAATGAATGCCTTCATTGCATACTCAAGGTCCATAGAAAAACATAGTTGGAGTTTAAAAGATGTGATTTTCAAATCACTGACATAATGGATATTTAAATCACATTCCTATGCTTCATTCTCTGTCTCTCTCTCTCTCACTTTCTCCATTCCTGACGCCCCAGGCCTGCCTCGAGCAGAGGGCGAGGCGGTCGCGGAGGTGGGGGCGGAGGTGGGGGCGGAGGTCGAGGAGGAGGTCGAGGTGGAGGTGGAGGTGGAGGAAGAGGGGGAGGAAGAGGGGGACGGGGGGGCTCGGACAGAGACAAGAGAGGAGGTGGCAGGGGCGGCAGGGGGCTCCCCAGGTCCTTGGCGACGGAGAGGCCGCGGCCCCGGGCCCCGGACAGCAGTGAGCCTCGCCTCAAGCCGGAGATGATGAGCTCCATGCCCATGCAGAAGATCTTCATGACCAACGAAAACCAGGAGCTGGTGAAGGAGCTGCTGCGGGAGCTGCAGACGCACGAGTTCGACAAGCCCAACGAGTGAGTGCATTGATTCAACGGGGCAGTCGTATAGCCTGGAAGCCAGACTGTCCAAAAGATTAGATGGTACTAAATTGACGAAGTACTGCTTAGAATTTGTTAGTAAAATGGGAAATGTTTTGAGCCGTTTGTGCTTTTTTTTCTCCCAAAGAAGTCTCTCTGGAAAAAGTCTTTCAGTGTAATTCCTCTTTTCCAGCGAGTCTGATTCGGATTACTTGGAAGAAGAGGATTATGATGAGTTGGACCATCGCGAGGAAGGCCAGTATTGGACGACCCATGACGAGCCTGTGGACAAAGCAGACAGCCCTGTGTACGAGTCTGACTTGGAGGAGGAGAGGAGCACCCCTGAGCCTGTCATCTCTTTATTCGCCATAGGAAAACTGTGCAGGTGAACATGTGCAGGAAATGAACTGCCTAACCACTGGAACACCAAGATATTTAGTGTAGTGTGAAAACGTAAACGTGCCTAGCATGTAGTATGTATACAGTATACATGTTTGGCTAGGTTGAAATGTTAAATTTGTAACTACTGAGCAATGAAGAACTGAGAGGAATTCAGTTCCCTGCGCTGTGAACTCTCTAAAAGCCTGCATAATTTTCTTCTGTCATTCTCCTGTGAATACTTTGCTCATCTCCCCGTGTCTTCAAACTTGTCTCGGTTTGTAGGTATGGGTTTGACCGAGAGCGCAGCAGGCAGGCCCTGGAGTCTGGCGGAGGGGAATTCGGCGCTACGTTGGAACAGCTCCTCCAGCAGGTGTTTGCAGAGCGCTACGGCCACAAAGCCGTCTCCCCCGATGGCCTTCAGTCCACGCCCATGGACGAGTGTCTGAACCAGAGGCAGGAGGAGGCCCTGGCCCTCGCCGCCATTTACGGCGAGCGCTTCAACGAGCGCATCGCCAACGCCGTGTGGACGGTGACCCTGGACATCCCCTTTCTGGGGTCCGCCAAAAACTGCAGTCGGAATGGACCCGCCAGCAGTAGTTCCGGCAGCAGCAGAAGTTCCAAAATCTGCAACTTCTACCTGAAAGGCCAGGGCTGCCGGTTTGGCGACAAGTGCAAGTTCAGCCACGACCTCTCCGCCAAAGGCAGGTCCGGCGCCGGGTCTCCGGACCTGACGGGACCCAGCCGGCCCGGCTTCATTAGCGACGACCCGCCCGAGTACGAGCTGGAGATCCGATTCCCCAAGGGGAACCGATACCCGTTCCAGGCAAGGTTATTATTATAGTTAACTAAAACGTAACAACTGACATTACTTAATTTCGTCTCTGACAAATATCCCATATTATGATAAACCCCCCACCCCACTAAACAACCCATTTTGAAAAATGAATGTGGCCCGAATCTATATATATTCTTTCACAGCGAACGTTTTTAACTCAAATCTTTGCTTCTGGTGGGTCCCTGGAACAACATGTTTTATGATGGGGGGTCGGCGGCCGAATACATACAATTCTGGTGGTCCTTGACATGAAAACGTTTGAGCACCACCGGAGACATTTTGTTAGAATCTGGTCTCAGGTCTTAACGGGTTAAAGATGAATGTTTTGAAGTTAAAAAAGAAAAGAAAAAAAAAACTATAATGAAAAATGCTTAACTATAATAACTCTGTGGTTCCATAGGCCCCGGTCGTGGCCTTCAGCACAAACGACGACCGCGTTGGAGCCGCGGGCAGACTGTGCCTCACCGAGCGGCTGTTTGAAGAGGCGCTGGCGGCGGCCAGAAGCGCCGAGCCCGTGGTGTACACGCTCAGCACCCTCTGCGAGGACGAGGACGCCGTGACGGAGCTGCTGTGCGCCGGCCATCACAAGTACAGCAGCATGCCGCCCGTGGTCTCGACAGCTCCGCCCCTGGTCTCGACAGCTCTGCCCCCTCCTCTCGCCACGGCCAATTGCAGGAGTGCGAGGTATGGGGGACACTAGAATTATAGCCTGTTATATCTAGGCATACCATTTCGGGGTTTATGAATCATGATCCGGTCGTGATCTAATGATAATTTACGTGGTGTTGTAGTCTAGTTTGTAGTCATCGGGCCCGAACCCCTATCCAATAAAAAGCCTTGATGTGGCATGAGAATTCGACAAGTTTCTTCAAGTACTTCTTGGAATAGTTTGTTTGGTATATCCGTCTTGTAGTTATAGCGACTGGCGAGACAAAAAAACGAGGGGGACCATAACTCTAGTATAGACTGTCGGCAACAAAGCGATGCCAAGGTTTTCATTATTTTCTTTTTTATCATCCGTTCTGCTCTAAACCACGCCTAGACAGGATCACACAGGCAATTTAGGAACACAGACCAGACTTTCCTCCGAGGTGAAAGGTCTGTTGGTGACGTGAGGTTACTAAAATGGTATCCTCGATTGTAATGCTGGTGACCCTTTTTTCTTATTGAACATTGTATCCACATTATGTAAGGATTTTTTCCATGAAGGAAAGGATTCGAAATAAGCCTCTTCCGTCAACTTGTTTCTTTCTTTTTTTTCCTTTTTCTTTTTTAACTGCCTTTTGCCAAATAAAGAAAGGGAGAAAAATGCCAAAGAAAATTATAATTTCTGAATATTTGTGGCAGTCTCCAAATCAACATTTATATAAATAATTAATTAAAAATATATATATATATATTGGTTAATTTATAATGAACAAATATTTGAAATCTAGAGCAGTAGAATTTTCAATAGAATTTAGATTTTGATGAGTTCTTGTCATCCCTAGTGTGAGAAGCAACGCGTCTCCTCAGGAAAGCAGGAGCAGCAGTGGGAATCACACCAGCAACCCGAGGGCCAATCCGACAAACTGCAGCGCCAGCAGCCGCACACGCGTCGATGGTGAGACCACCCTCTGGGCTAATTTACAAATGTAACCATATGGACCCGTACATGCCCATTTGGTTACATTTGTACACCGGTATGCAACGGTGTTATTATCCGTGATATAGCAAGAACAAAAATGTATCGATATTATCGTGGGCCTGTGACACGCTGGGCCTATCGTGGGCCTGGCCTATGTGGCACTGCACTGCAGCGACATGGACATAAGGGCTACGCTTGCATGCGGGCCCTTTGTCTAAGACACATTTCTTCCTCGGGAGACAAATCATAAAGAACCTTGACACTATCGACCATAGGTATTCAATCTGAATATTTTAGGGTTGTGTTTGTGCTGGTGTAAATGATCAGGGAAGCGTGAAGATTTGCAATGGCTTTGGAATTTGTAGTCTTGCCATTTAGCTTAGCAGCTAACTTTAGTCAAGCAGTGCTACCAACTTGTGCTGCTGTGTCGAGGTTACAACATTAACGCTTCTGAAGACAAATAACGTTTTAGACGGACGCAGTGACTGGATTTGAGAAACGGAAACTGCAAGTGCAGCATGGAAATGGAAACGGCAGAATCTCGGTTGAAAACGCAGAGGTAAACTGAATGACGTCAGAGCACAGGCATATGCCACGGTTTATGACTAGGCCACGTGATTGTGAACACCAAGGTGTGTTAATGCAATCTTTCAGTGAGCACTTATAACACAGTTAAACAAAAATAATGAGACAGACACAATTCAGAGTATTGGAATAAATGTATTCGAATATGGAGTCGGACTCGGCAGTGAAGGGTTACAATGGAACACCGCATATACTGACTCAACACATCTCAGTCAGACTTCAACTTAAATACCTTCCTACCCCCCTCAGGGAGTAGGTGGGTCTTAACACATGCCAATGAGAAGACTACACAAGTCACAGGTCAAATGTGAGTGGGGACCGAAAACAGCTTAGGTATTCCACATTTCCTTGACGGGTGCGAACGTGCGAACAGGCGATGGAATGTAATGTTGGAAACATGCATCTAAAAACCTGTCCCAGCCTGTTTGTTGCTCATGTGCCACCGTTGACCTGTCCTCTTTGCATCTGCAAGCCAAAGAGACGGCGGTGGAGCCCGAGGAGAATCTGGACGAGAGGGAGGAGGACAACGATGAGGACGACGAAGAGGCCGTCGTCCCCGTGGAGACGGAGAGCTACGTCAACCTGAGGAAGACCATGGTGAGGAGGCACGACCCGAGGACCGAAAACCTGCTGCAGGAGAACGGCAAGCTGTGCCGAGAATTCAGGAGGAAACAGGTAAAAGATGGCTGTCGAGTATAACAACGACACGTATTTGTTACAAACTTGAGCGATACGCTCTTCTTCGTCGCGAGGTTCGCTTAGCCGACTCAGGGCCGTTCGAGTCGCGACCCGATAGGCAGAGAATAGTAATGCTGCATTCACATGGAATCAGGCAAGCGGTAGACGGCAAACGGCCCAACCTGCTGGGCGGTAAAAAGTTTAAATATTTTAACATTGATGCCGTCTGCCGTTACCGTCGTCGGGTTCTGCCTGCCGTGCTGTCCTGTTCCGGTTTGCTGTCTACCGCTTGCCTGATCCCATGTGAATGCAGCATAAATATGTTCTGGTGAGAGCGTTTGCCCCCGACTGCCACTCGCAGTGGCTACTGGCCAATCACAGCACGTCCTTGCACAACGCACGTAGGCGTTTTCGGAGCACATGTCAGAGGGAGAAGCTGCCATGTTGTAACGTTCCTCTTCCCCTGGCAGTCTTCCAGGAGCTTCCTATCCATGCTACGTCAGAGGGAGAAGCTGCCGGCCTGGAAGGAGAGGGACAACATCCTGGACCTCCTGGACAATTGTCAGGTGCTGGTGGTCAGCGGCATGACCGGGTGAGTGAGTCACAATCCACTCTGTACTGTCGCAGCACATATTCTAGTGCAGTGGTTTTCAACCAGTGCTCCTTGTGGTACCCAGCTTTAACTCTGCTTTAATTTCATTTCATTTCATTTCATATTTATTTATTTCATTTCAGTTATGGTTTTACATGATTATATACATTTTACTTTGTATTTTGTATGTTTTTACATATTCCATACCATTGTAACGAAAAGGCCTTGTGCACTCCGACAAGGTCGGGTGCGTCGGAGCCGGCAACCAAATGCGAATCATGAGAAGAAAAGGGTCCCGCACACTGTCTTTCATTTATAGAGTAGTATTTCAGTTATGGTTTTACATGATTATATACATTTTACTTTGTATTTTGTATGTTTTTACATATTCCATACCATTGTAACGAAAAGGCCTTGTGCACTCCGACAAGGTCGGGTGCGTCGGAGCCGGCAACCAAATGCGAATCATGAGAAGAAAAGGGTCCCGCACACTGTCTTTCATTTATAGAGTAGTAGTTTTATTAGATGACAACGTTTCGGTCTAAACGACCTTCATCAGGTGCACATATTCCATACCAGAAAAGAAAAGGAGCAGGAAGAAGATAAATCTTATTTATACCTGCCCCTATCATTAACCCCTTTTGGTGTTAGCATTATGTTGTAGATCTGCTATTTTTCAATAGCTAAAGCACAAGCTCATAGCGCGCTTGTGGTCAGAATGGGTTAAAAAACAAGACAAAACATATCGAGCTCCACAAGAGAACAAACAAAACAACACTGAGGGAACAAAATAACACATATCTAACCTTCTAATTCATATTTTATAATTTTTTCCTTTTTAAACACTTTCTTAAACTGAAACACTGTTGTACAACTCTTTAACTCCTGGCTTTGTGAATTCCATCATTTTATACCTGTAACTTAGAGCTTTAACTCATCGCCACTATGGGGCGCAAAAAAGACCCTGAGCGCCAGTTTCTATACATTATTTTATTTTATTTTAATTTAAATTATTTTGCCCAACGTTATACACGTCTTAAAAAGACGATAAAAACGTCGTTGGCGCTACGGGAGTTGCTAAAAAAGCAGTCAATTAAGTCGTTGGCAGACAGCGTACAATGAAACCATTACTGTTTCAAAAGTAACCAACAATGGCCAAATTGTCATAATAGAAGAAAGAGGCAAGATGTGTGAACATATAAGCTGGTAGATCGGCTCACAGTATTTATCTGTGTAACCGAGTCAAACTAAATTGAACGCCTCGACTCCTAGCCAGTTCAAATATGATTATTTTGGGGGGGGGGGGGGGGGGGGTCACGGCCTGAAAAGGTTGAGAGAGTACCACTGCTGTAAAGGAGAACATAAAAAAAGGAAAACGCATTTCTTTATTAACTCGGTTTTCACTTTGTGTTATTAAATCCCATAGGTGTGGTAAAACCACGCAGGTTCCTCAGTTCATTCTGGACGAGACGCTGGACGGTCCCGCCGAGCGCGTCGCCAACATCATCTGCACGCAGCCCCGCCGCATCTCCGCCATCTCCGTGGCCCAGAGGGTGGCCCAGGAGCGCGCCGAGCGCCTCGGCAGCTCCGTGGGGTACCAGATACGGCTGGAGACAGTCAGGGTATGATGCCCGGCCCGCACGCACATCCAACGATACACCCTGCAGTCAGTGTTGATTTTGACAGAAAGTTGGTTTTAGTCCTAGCCTTCTGAATAGTTTTCATTTAGTTTTAGTCACATTGTAGTCACCTGCAATGTTTTAGTGTTACGTCTAGTTTTAGTCGACTAAATATCACAAGATTTTAGTCGACTAAATCTACAGTTGATTTAGTTGACTGAAATGTATTTTGGCGGGCCTTGATGTCAATCGAAATGACTGATTTTGCCGATCTACAAGCTCACAACGCGCCGTGTGATCGGCTATTTTCAGCATGCAACCCAGAGCCGCCAAGCTTCCACCGTTGCTTCCGCTCATGCTTCGCAAGGAATCTCGGGAAATTTTTACCCCCTCTCGAGAGCACACGCCCCAGAGTCGGAACATGTCTACCTTTTATATGTCTATGGTTCAGAGTCTTGCTCACACACTTCGACACTAACTCTGGGGGAGCCCGGGATCGAACCAAGGACTGTATAAAGAGGACAAGAAGCGAAGACCGTAAGGGCGCCGCCATGTTGCTCACATGGTGCTCCATGGAAGGAAAGAAACATGCGCAATGGGCTTTATGCAGCCAACACTTCCGCGTTCAGCTTCCTTGATCTGCAACTGCGCATGTTTCTTTCCTTCCATGGAGCACCATGTGAGCAACATGGCGGCGCCCTTACGGTCTTCGCTTCTTGTCCTCTTTATACAGTCCTTGGATCGAACTAGGAACCTGGCGGTTCACCATCTGGCCGCGCTGCCGGCTACTCTACCCCTGAGCCTTACTTGTACAACATGTCATGCAGAAACAGCAAAAACAGCTCACAACACGGCGCTATTTTTGAAAACCGATTTAATCTTCTTTTCCTCCTCTTTATTTGTAATGGATGAAATTGATGTGTTGGATTACGTGTTTCTCTGTCCAGTCATCGGCCACCAGGCTGCTGTACTGCACCACGGGAGTGTTGCTGAGGAGACTGGAGGGAGAGTTCGACCTCAAAGGCGTCACGCACGTCATCGTGGATGAGGTGCACGAACGCACCGAGGAGAGGTGAGGAGATGTTTGTTCATGTGACAGTGGTTAACGTGACGATACAGTATGTATGTGTTTTTGATTGGTGCAACCACTCCCTTACGGAGCTGGGTGTGAAGGTGGGTGGCTGGCTGGGTGAAAAAAAATTGGACGTCTTGGGCATATGTTGTGTTAACTGTATATATGGTAATATTAAGAACAGGTAGGAAGAGGACTTGGGAGAAGAAATCTCAGACGATGATTGGGAAGATATTTTAGGTCTTGTCCACTCTTCTTCCATTTGTGCGAGGCATGGGCTAATCCAATGCAAAATTATCCATCGTGTGCATTTCACTAAAGTTAGGTTATCCAAAATATATGGTGATATTGATCCCCTGTGTGATAGGTGTCGTTCGGCCCCCGCCACGTATATACATATGTTTTGGTCATGCCCTTCTTTACGTAGGTATTGGACTAAGATCTTTGACACTATGTCGAGTAGTGTTGGGGTACCATTTGAACCAAATGTAATGACGGCTATTTTCGGAATCTCTCCCCCTGATCTATTCCTGACAAAATACAAAGCTCACTTGGTGGCCTTTACCACTCTCTTAGCTAGGCGTCTGATTCTGATGAAATGGAAGTCCTCTGCTTCCCCAACCCATCTTCACTGGATTAGAGATGTACTCCACTTTATTAAATTAGAAAAAAATAGATGTACCCTGAGAGGCTCTGTATCCAAATTTGAGGACACATACCTCCAGACCCACAGGCCCGAGGGAGAGTTGCACCACTCACTTCACACGTGTGTGATGTTCTTCTCTCCCCCACCTCAGTGACTTCCTGCTGATGGTTCTCAAAGACCTGATGGTGCAGAGAACAGACCTGAAGATCATCCTGATGAGTGCCACTCTGAACGCCGACCTGTTCTCCGACTACTTCTATAACTGTAACACCATCCACATACCAGGTGAACGCACGCACACACGTCGCACACATACAAGAATTCCGACCATCAGCAACGACGTTGTAGTAACGCTGCGTTTATTTTATTCCCCTCTCTTCTTAATTCTCTCCCAGGTCGTACTTTCCCAGTTGATCAGTTTTTCCTCGAAGATGCCATAGAAAAAACACGGTTAGTATGTCTGTATTCCTAAGTAACCAGGCTCCAGTGCTCTTAGCACTGCAAGTGCATGACGATGATGATGATGATGATGATGATAATAATACCGGTAATCCTCCAGCTATGTGATTGAGGACGGCAGCCCCTACATGCGCTCAGGAAAGCAACAGGGCGGCTCCAACAGTGGACCACGGGGTGGCAAAGGAGCGCCCAAGGGCGTGGTGGACGACCTGGGAGAAGATATGTGGAACTTCATGTCCCTCTGCAGGACTGACTTCGTCAAAGACAGCATCCCCGACCAGCAGCTCGGCCTGCAGGAGCTCACTATGAGATACAAAGGTGAACTAGGAAATTAACTAGTATTAATCTATCTCTAGATTCACTGAATCTCTTTCTGACTATGTGTGTCTGTCTACCTCGGACATCATTTGGGTGATGGTATGCATGGTGCATTTATATAGTGCTTTTATCCAAAGTGCTTTACATACGATTGTACAGTACATCACATTGGCCCATTCACACACGCATTCATACATCGATGGTGGAGGAAACCATGTGAGGCACCAACCTGCACATCGGGAGCAATTACTAGAGTCGTCAGAGTCTTGCTCAAGAAAAACACTTCGACACTAACCCGGGATCGAACGAACCTTGCAGTTCCCATCTGGCCGCTGAGCCACTGCCGCTGTTGAACGACCAATTGACCTTAATCTCCTTGGTGTGTGACACTGACCCTGTGCTGTCAAGTGTCATTTCGGGGCAAAATCAAAAACCGTGACGTTTGTATCCATCTGGCCACGTGGGTCTGTCTGTGGACTGGACAAGGACTCTATTTTCGTCCATTATCCCTAAACTACTTTGCCTTTCTTTACTACGCACGCACGCACGCACACAGAGAGAGATTTAAATAGGGTGCATTTTGCATCCCAAAGCGCAGTTTATAGTTGAGGGACGCAATAAAACAATGACCTCTGCATCCACGAGATGCACTACTGTACTGGTTTTTTATTCTAGTTTATTTTGCTAGCTTTAGTTATAATAATCATTTCTTCTTCTGTTTTCTACATGAATATAACCACATAAGTTAACCATATAAAATGAAATGGGAGTTAAATGCTGCAATTTGTAAAAATGGCAAAATATGACTCCTAACGTCGTTGAAGTGGGACTCATAAAACTCATTTCTAAAATACCATCCCTGCATCCCGGGACTCATTACATTGAAAACCTATTTACATCACTGCACACAGCCTCAGTGATCTTTGGTGCCTCCCCGACCCCAGTTGGGGAAACAGTCTTAATATAAGAAATGTTTTTTCTGCAGACACCAAGAAGTCTGTTCTGAAGACCATGTCCATGATGGATCTGGACAAGATCAACATGGACCTGGTGGAGAGCCTGCTGGAGTGGATCGTAGACGGAGACCACAGCTACCCGCCAGGTTGGACAAACCCCTGCTGTATATGTAAGGGTTAATATCTGGCTAGGTGGTCATTGTCGCCAAGGTGGTTAATCACCCTGAAGGTGAATGATATCCCGACAATGACCACCTAACCAGATATCCCGCTTATTAGATGGGCTACCCAACATAAATTAATAAATTGACCCAAAACGCAACAAAAAAAGTATTCCATGAGTTCAGAGGGTTTGATTAGGCAGCGGTCTGTTATCAAGAAATAACACACTGAATTCAGCGATTGACCAAAAGCCATGTAATAAACAATTCCGTCAAAAAACTAGCCTAAAATGTTAGGGAGGGACTGAAAATAGCAGATCTACAAGCACACTCGCTGCGACCCTCTTATGAAAATCATATGACATTTAGACAACTAAAACTAGACTAACGCTAAAACCATTTCAGATGACAAAAATATGACTAAAACTAAAGTTTTATTCAAAAGACTGACTAAACTAAAATCAAAATTTGCTGTCAAATTCAACACTGTTAACCTCCAGATCCCTGTGTATTGTGTAGGTGCTGTGTTGGTATTCATGCCAGGTCTGGCAGAGATTAAGATGCTATACGAGCAGCTCCAATCCAACAGACTGTTCAACAACAGGAAAGGAAACAGGTTTGTGTTCTGTTGCCACTGTGTGCGTGCGTGCATGCCCACAACTGTAGTAGAATTTGAGAAATCGGGACCATTTTCCTGGTCCGACTCCTCAGTCCTCACAAGAGAAATTGTTGTTCGCAATTATATGAGATAATCACAATTATTTTGCATAATCTTCAGAATCACTTCCATTCATTCAACAAATGTTCATACATTTTCAAGCATAAAATAAATTGAAATAGCATTTCTAAGGCACTTTACATTATAGATTGTGCATTACACACACACACACACACACACACACACACACACACACACACACACACACACACACACACATTCATTCATACACTGATGGCAGAGGAAAACATGCAAGGCACCAACCTGCTCATCGGGAACTGCTCAAGGACACTTAGAAAATAACTCTGGAGAATCCCAGGATCGAACTGGGAACCTTCCGGTTCTCAAGTGGCCACACTACCCCATGCGCCACTGCCATTCCTATACAAGTACAAGCTCAAACTATTAAATATGGCCTGTTTTGGCTGTGCTATTTTATTTTGATTCTTGCAACTGGTAATAGTCAGTCATGTCTTTGTATATTTAAGTGCAACACCCAGGAATCAAACCCGAGCCTCCCACGTAGAAAGCCAACTTAACCACTAAGCCAAAGGCCTATGGCTCAGGGGAGATATTAGACTTTTGAGGCCATCAGGCTTAGGCTGTGAGCCACTCTGCTGCACTAGTAGTAAAAGACGTATGTCACATCTGCCCTGTGCAATTTGTTTCCAAAGCGTAATCATTTTAGAATTATGTGTTTCAATGTCAAATATCCAGTATATACTGGTGTAATGGTTCATTATTTCTCGTCTCCCATGGGCAGGTGCGTGGTCTACCCTCTCCACTCGTCACTGTCCAACGAGGAGCAGCAGGCGGTTTTCAATCGGCCGCCAGAAGGAGTCACCAAGATCATCATCTCCACCAACATCGCCGAAACCTCCGTCACCATTGACGACGTGGTGTACGTCATCGACACCGGCAAGATGAAGGAGAAGAGGTCATTATTATGCGGTTATAGACCAGAGACCCGATTCTACAAATGTCTTCTAAATTCTGACAGTTTTCTGTGTCAGTGGTTCTCAAACTATTTCATGACAGTCCCCAAAAATTATATGTAATTGGCTGTCGACCCCCTTCTGAAAATATGTTGTTCCAGGGACCCCCTCCAGAAGCAAAGATATGACTTAAAACGTTCACTAGCCTGTGAAAGAAATTAAGAATATATATTCATCAAATATTTGCACACGTTTTCACGATTTTTCAAAAATTGCAGATCTACAAGCTTGTAGCGCAGCACTCGGTGCCGCGCTATGAGCTTGTAGATCTGCTATTTTTCAACGGGTAAAGTTTACAATAATGGTTAAAAGCTAAGGCGACACAGATGCGTCCTCCGGTCTAAATGGGTACTGAGGAATGTGTCATTAACAGGTTGTGAGCCCAAGACGTCCTGGGAAATCCCGCTATTTAGTGCCCAGTAGACGTCTGTGAATAATATAAAAAGTGGGCACCCTGGGTTACTATTTTGAAAGTGTTGTGTGTGGGCACACTAGAAAAAAAAACCCTTGGGCAGGTGTTCTCGAAGTGGGTTCGGTGAGGGTGTTTCCAAATGGACCCTTACAGGTCTGTAACTCTTGAGTGTACAAATGGAACCAAATGGACCATTACAGGTACATTTGGTTCCCATTTGTACACTCAGAGTTATAGGGGTCCGTGAAATAAAATACAAAAATGTCTTAAGAACCACTGACCTACAGTAGGAATAAATACAAATTCCATTAATAATTGTTAAAATTCAGCATCAAGTTAGTAAAATAGTAGCACAGTGTAAACATCAACTGAAGCATTAAAAAATATTAACTGTAAATGAAATGTAAATGAATGTGATAAATAATATGGTCCACTCCCTTGTTCTGCATTCACAACAAAAGCGTTTCCTTCTTTTGTTTGTTTGTTTGTTCTTTTTTTTTCTCCTCCGTTTTGTCGGCTCTCAGGTATGACGCGTCCAAGAGCATGGAGAGCCTGGAGGACTCGTGGGTGTCGCGGGCCAACGCGCTGCAGAGGAAGGGGCGAGCGGGCCGCGTGGCCTCGGGGGTCTGCTTCCACCTGTTCACCAGCCACTGCCTCCAGCACCAGCTGGCCGAGCAGCAGCTCCCCGAAATCCAGAGGGTTCCTCTGGAGCAGCTCTGTCTGAGGTAACCCACAAAGTTCTCAGTCGCCCACTGACTGATTTCAGTCATTGGGATTCCACAGCAGCCAGTGTGTTCTCTATAGAGCGTCGCGGTCCCGCTCCCTTTCAGAACGACGGAAATAATTCCCCATTCTTTTTTTTACGTTTCCAAAAGTATTTATTGAAAGGCAACCCATTCTGGGCGGGAACCCCTTTTGGTGTTACATACATTATGTTATAATTTAGCTATTGAAAAATATCAGATCTACAAGCTATGAACCTGTACGTCTGCTATTTTTGAAAAATCGTTAAAATGTGCCTCAAATCTTGTCATGATTTAGAAGAATCCTTTTTAAATTTCGACGTCCGGCCTGAGTGGGTTAAGCCCCGGACAAAGCCAACAGCCGAGTTGACAAATCATGACGATAAACAAAAATAATTGGGCTAAACAAATAATTAGAAAGAAGAAAAACTGTTGTTGTGTTGTACCCTGTCCTTTTTTTCTTTTTCTACAATCTCACAACACTGCTATGATCTTTTCTGACCTCATCTCTCTCCCTCACCACTTCTGTCTGTTAGAATAAAGATCCTGGACTTGTTCGCCGAGTGCACCCTGGAGTCCGTCTTCTCGCGGCTCATCGAGCCGCCGGCCATGGGCAGCCTCGAGGCGGCCAAGCAGCGCCTGCAGGACCTCGGGGCTCTGACCTCGGACGAAAAGCTGACGCCGCTGGGCTACCACCTGGCCTGCCTGCCGGTGGACGTGCGCATCGGGAAGCTCATGCTCTTCGGAGCCATCTTCCGCTGCCTGGACCCGTGCCTCACCATCGCCGCCAGCCTGGCCTTTAAATCACCTTTTGTAAGAAAACACTTTCGTTTTTTTTGTCCTTTTTATTTTCCCCGGGGGAAGGTTGCTGAGCAGTGAGCACAGATGCAACGTTTGAGCAACAAACGCCCTGGCCTGCACACAGACGGACACAAAAATACAGTTTTATGATAAATTGTTTCTATGGTTTAAATGGTTTTCAAATTTTTCATGCCAAGGAGCCCCAAAATTATATGTATTTACTATTTGGCCACCGATCCTCTTCTCAAAATATTTTGTTCCAGGTACTCCCCAGAAGCAAAGATTTAAACTAAAAATGTTCTCTTAAAAAATGACTGATGATCTACAAGCTCATGAGCCATGGGTAATCGGGTAGGATCTTTTAAGTGGTTGTCTTTAGAATCGGTGCCAACTGAGAGTCAAGTCTGATATAGATATAGATCAGGTTTCCAAGATTCATTAGGGTCTTCTTGTGTTGCAACTTGCAAGCCTATTTTATTTCCACTCTACTGTAGATGTGAATGTCAATTTGATGGATGCCTTCCTGCCACATTCTGTGAGATTAATTACCAACAAAAAAAAGTGCTTTTTGTGTTTTCCTGGTGGATATTACTTCTCACATTGACAGGTCACCCCAGTTCAGTTTGTTAGTCTGAGTATAACGTTCTCCGCTCCTTTTTTTATGTTCTTTCTTCTATTCCCTTCTCTTCCTGCAGGTGTCGCCGTGGGACAAGAGAGAGGAGGCCAATGAGAAGAAGTTGAGCTATGCTCTGGCCAATAGTGACCATTTGGCTCTTCTGCAGGCTTATAAGGTTCTAACAGAGTTTCTGTGTTGGAGCACTCATTAAAAAAACCCACATATACTACACTTTGTGTCGAAAGGCTGATTCTCTGGCTTCTCTGTTTCAGGGATGGTGCAACGCGGCAAAGAACGGCAACCAAGCCGGCTTCCGGTACTGCAGGGAGAACTTCCTGTCTTGCCGAGGCATGCAGGTGAGACTTTACGTGTCTTTATTGAAGGTTCATGGTTATTTTTTATTTTATTTTTTTTGACAGGGACAATGCTCATTAATCAACGTGTCAGTTTTCACATGTAAAATGTGCCAGAGTTAGCCATAAGCTAATTTACATCTGTAGTCCCTGGGTTGTGTTTTATTGTTACATCTTGTGTACAGATTCATAAGAGTTGTTTGTTCGGCTACCTTCAGACAATGTAGCATTAATATAATAATATAATTAAGTGAAGAAAAAGGAGAAAAGAGAAAAACTAGCAAAACCAATGGGATACAAAAAATAATTGATCAGTGTATATGCAATGTATGTACTGTATGCATAATGTACAAACCAGTGGTAGTCAAATTTTTCATGTCAAGGAGCCCCGAATGTAGATGATTTACCTACGGAATCCAATCTTAATATAATATTTTATGCCAGGGACCCCAAGAAGAGAACATTGTGTTAATAAATGTCAAAATAATCTCCAAATTTATGTATGTATTTTCAAGATCTTTCAAAACCTATATATAAAAAAACTTGATGGGGGTCCGCAGCCAAATACATATAATTTTGTGTGTCCTTTACATGAAAATGTTTGAGCACCACTGATGTAGTCCAGAATCGGGTCTTAAGTAGGATGTATTGTGAGCGTATATGTCATTGTTATGTCCATGCAGGAGATGGCCAGCTTGAAGAGACAGTTTACGGAGCTGCTGTCGGACATTGGCTTTGTGAAGGAGGGACTACGGGCCAGAGTCATAGAGCGAATGTGTTCCAATGGTAGCGACGGTGTACTGGATGCTACTGGACCTGAGGTACACACACACACACACACACACACACACACACACACACACACACACACACGGCTATCAATTACAGTACATTTATTTTTTTGTATGGATGCCAAAGATAAGTGCAACCTAGATGAGCATCTTTCCTCCTTGCCACCAGGCCAACCTGAACTCGGACAACATCCGTCTGATGTCTGCCATGCTCTGTGCTGCTCTCTACCCCAACGTAGTCCAGGTGAGCACGCACTCACTCATTCATTCACTCCAGGTAGAGCTTCAACTGTCGGGGCTCTATGCATACACGCCATTTTGGAAAGAACGTGGGCCGCTTCCCTACTTACTTCACAGGTGTTACCGATTATACTAATGAAGGCTCTACACCAGTGGGTCTCAAAGTGTCTTTGAGTGGGGTCCAAGTGGCCCGTACGGGTCTGTAACTCTGAGAGTGTACAAATGGAAACCAAATGGACAGAATTAAATGCATACAGTATGTTTTTTTATAGATAATATGTAGGGTTGTGCGCTTGTACCCGAAAGTAAATTAATAGGTTAGAAAATGTTGCACTTTTGGACAAAATATCAGTCAAAACAAGGTAATTGGTGTTCTAGGTCTCTCCAATAATCTCATAATGTGTGTGTGTGTGTGTGTGTGTGTGTGTGTGTGTGTGTGTGTGTGTGTGTGTGTGTGTGTGTGTGTGTGTGTGTGTGTGTGTGTGTGTGTGTGTGTGTGTGTGTGTGCGCGCACCTGTTTCCCTGGGCCAGGTGCGCTCTCCACAGGGGAAGTACAAACAGACCAGTAAAGGGGCCGTGAAGATGCAGCCCAACGCAGCCGAGCTCCGCTTCATGACCAAGAACGACGGCTGTGTCAACATACATCCCTCCTCTATCAACTACACGGTGAGAGAGCCGGAACCCTCGTCATGTCTCATTCCAAACTATATAGGGCTGCCTGCAATTGTCTTTTCTTTTCTTTCTTTAAATCCTCCTCCTTTGCTTGGCACTACGGTTGTATCCTACTGGCTCACCTGCCCCCACTGGGAGGACGTTAGGCCTACTCCTCCCGTTCAACATTCCTTGCTGACAGGCTTCCTCGCTGACGGAGCACGCACTCCAACGGCATAGGAGTATGTGCACATGCAGTGACAAATATCACCCTCACAGTCCGGCTTCCTTCTACTAAATAGGCTCTATGCAAGGGCCCCTTCTTCTTCTTCTTCCCTATAGTTATATATTATATAGAGTTACACAAAATGTTGAGACCCACTGGTAACTGGTTTTCCAGTCTGACTCTATTTGAACAAAATGGCCTTAATTGGTATAATTCAAATAGGTAAGAGACAGTGGCTGCGTCCGAAATCATTCCCTATGCCCCATATAGTGCACTACTTTGAGGTTCCGCCATTTTGTTATAGTGTCCGAATATGTAGTGAGCATTTTTGCACCCTAACGTAGTGGACTGAAGTATCCCACAATGCACCGGGAATTGTAGGGAGCATCCGATGGTCACTACAAAAACACAGCGAAGCAAATCTGCCCCATAATGCATTGCGCAAGCTCGCTCTTGAGCACACATGCACGCGTTTGCGCACGTGCGCTGCTTCTGCATGCATGCGCTCATTGCGCTCCAACTCAGAAGAGGCAGAAGTTGAACCAGCGAAAGAAATCAACACAAATGTACTTTTTAAACTTTCGTTTTCCTCTCTTTTCTTCCCTGGCGGATCTCGAAGCTACAGATCTCGAGACAAATGATCTGTGCATTTATTTGAAATTGTTTTATTTTATTTATAATAAATCTACTCATTTGCAATAGTATTACTACGGTAATCTGATCCATTGTATCACCCAGGCCCAGCGCATGACGTTGGGAGAGGAATCAGTTGCTTGCTGTAGAATATATTTGTGAGATTCTTTATCACAAACGTAGGCTAAATACATGCATGTGAGACACATATTAATTGTGTCCGAACATATGTTTTATTAATATTCATTAATTCCTGCCATGAAAAAATATGCTATCTAACATTATTTCATTGAATTGCGATAAATGCATTAAAACTTCATTGTGTAGGCAGTCATTTATTGGACTGCTGTTTCTGTTAACACCAAACGTCCGTATTGTGAGCAGAGCTTGTAGATCGGCTACTTTTGGTAATTCTTTACCAAAAGTACCCAAGTAAAAGTATACAAGCTCACAACACGGACGTCGCACGTTGCTTATAGATCGGCTATTTTTGCCGTATCCCCCCCGCCCCAGGATTAGCGGGGGTTCATGTGGTTAAGATTCAATCATGCTGCTGATATTTTCATATTATTGTCAAGGTTGTGCACTGTTTTCATATTGCTGGATAATGGATATAGCCTAATATTAATTTATTGATAATAATCATAGGCCCATTGTTATGGGCCTATGATTATTATCAATAAATTAATAAGATTTTAAAATAACCTTTTTATCATAGATATATAGGCCTAAATGCCTGCAAACATATTTTCATTAACCTATTTTTTCTTTATTCATTCATGAATTTAAAAATAACTTTACAAACTGTCCTTGCAGGGAGGTGACAGCCTGCAGTCACTTATTTGATACAGTCTGTTCCTAGCGGAAATTCAGCAGCAGCGTTTTGATTGGTTTCTTGTAGTCAGTTGATTCTTCATATCCAAATGAGTGAAACGGCCGGGATGATTTGTTTATTTTTCAAACTGTTCTTTATGAGGCGATCTGAAAAAACCTAATTTCATGCAAATAAAAAGTACATGAACCCGCGGAACTACAGCGCCCTCTATCGATATTGACGTCGGAGTCGGTGCTCCCCATACAGGGAGTATTGTCCGAAATCGTCACTATAGAGTCCACTAGAGTCTGGATCCCCGTATGGGGGATAGGGAGTAGGGAACAACCCTAGCAATTCGGACGCAGCCAGTGACTCAACAAAGGCAGATGCGTCCGAAACTGGTCAGGCTCCTACTTGGCCTCACCCCCCGAACCCACCTCACCCCTGCCCACTTTGACAGGCTGGGATGGCTTAGGGTCGACGACAGAGTACAGCATCTTGCAATGGGTCTGGTCCACAAGATTAGATACACCACCAAGATACCCATGTACCTGTCTAAATACTTCCTTAATGTAAACGAAGTCCACACCCACAACACCAGAGGGAGTGCAACAAACCATGTACAACCCAGATTCGGCACAAACAAGGGACTAAATTCTTTTCGCTCCTATGCGACCAAAATGTGGAACGCCCTACCAACAGTCATTAAGACATGTGAATCCCTTGGCTCCTTCAAAACTGCTCTCAAAGGGCACCTACGGATGGCTGCAATTCGAAACTGGCCTCTGTAAAAGCTGAATTTGTATCTGGATTGTACTATGTTTTTGTATGGACGTGATGTTGGGTGCCTGCACATATGCACACATGGCATCAACGCATGGTGTTGTGTGCAGGCGCCCTACACTCTGTCTTTGACTATGGATTGTACTATGTTTTTGTATGGACGTGGTGTTGGGTGCCTGCACATATGCACACATGGCATCAACGCATGGTGTTGTGTGCAGGCGCCCTACACTCTGTCTTTCGTTTTCTTTTCTTTTATCCCCCTGTTCCCCTCACTGTATATATACTTTTTTTCCCTTTTCGCTTCCTATATGATGAATTCCTGTTCTGTTCTTTAACTACATAGAAGTGTCTATTTGTTTGTCTCTAAATGTTTTGATGAATTGAACAATGTGGACCCTGTTGTAAACAAGTGTAAGGCTTAATTGGGTCGTCCACTCACAGTTAACAGTCTTTGTATTGAGTTTGTGCTTGAAATGTACTGTAATTCTGCAAACTGTTAATAAAGATTTCAATCAATCAATCAAAAACCGCGGTGGAGGATTTGAACTCCGACCTAGACATTTCTCCATTTGTGTGTTCTGCCGTCCTCCCTCCAGGTGCGTCACTACGACAGCCCCTACCTGGTGTACCACGAGAAGGTGAAGACTTCACGCGTGTTCATCAGAGACTGCAGCATGGTGTCCGTCTATCCTCTGGTGCTGTTCGGAGGAGGACAGGTCAACGTCACGCTGCACAATGGAGACTTCATCATCTCCCTGGACGACGGCTGGATCCGATTCGCCGCCTCCTCGCACCAGGTAGGCTGGGGGGGAAATTAGATGAAAATCCTTTATTTTTTTCGGTTGGCTTACTATTTTGGGTGGCTTACTTACTACTCCTTTTATTAAAAAAAAATACTTATTTGAGTCCTTTTGAGTTTTTGAGCTGAGAAAAAGCTTTGGAATGGCAACCCCCCTGAACTAGATGGGCATTGTTCCGTGCTTTCACTTCTAGTGATTTTTACTAGTTGCCTAGTTGCCTAGTTTACTAGTCGACTAGTTGTTTAACTAGGCCTACCTATTATGTTTTTTCTTTCATTATAATATTTGTACATTTAAAAACTGTACATTGCTGACTAAAACTATAATCTATCTTCTCTTCTCTTATCAACTAGTCAACTAGTACCAGCAAGGTCGACTAGTGGTTTTACTAGTCGACTAGTTGAATAGTCGTTGCTTAAAGCCCTAACGTGTGTCCCACTAGGTGGCGGAGCTGGTGAAGGAGCTACGCTGGGAGCTGGACGAGCTGCTCGAGGACAAGATCCGAAGCCCCAGCATGGACCTGTGCACCTGTCCCCGGGGGTCCCGCATCATCCACATGATCGTCAAACTCATCACCACACAGTAGACTACCTGCGCACCTGTCCCCGCCGGTGGGGGGGGGGGATAATAGCCTCACGTAGCCAGCCTTAAGGTCTTTTCAGACGGGATCGTCTGACGTGGCTAGTAGTGATTCATTTTCAATGAGAGGCGTGCGTTTTATTTTGGACGTGCAGAGAAGTTGACCGGCGACAACGCAAGTGTATTGACGCGGTCCCATGAAATTGTCGCACGTGTGCTTGTTTCGTGCACACGCCCACGACAGCGCCTCCTCATGAGCAGACCTGTCGTTGATCCAGGCGACAATGTCTGCGTCACACGCTCCCTGTCTGAAAAGGCCTTAAAACTGTCTTTGCAATGCAAATTGCCCCAGGCAGATTGAGTCTGGTGTCGCTCAATTGTATTGTGGGAGGACTTTGCGGAAACCCAAGTAGAAAATATGGGGCGGGACATTGCAAGAGATTAGTTTCCTTTTTCCACAACAAAGACGGATGCTGTCATAGCAGTAAACGGGACATTTGTGCTCGTACTGGCTAAATATGTAATTAAAACATTATGAATTTCTATCGAATATCTTAGTTACAATGGAATTGATTTGACGTGTGTTTTTTTTAATTAATTTTTTTACTTTTGCGTTGTGGCAGTTCCGCGATCTCCCCTGTCCACCTGGCCCCCTGTGTCCCCACTGAGATACACTAAACTCCAGTCACCAGGCCCCCTGTGTCCCCATTGAGATGCACTAAACTCCAGTCACCAGGCCCCCTGTGTCCCCACTGAGATGCACTAAACTCCAGTCACCAGGCCCCCTGCGTCCCCACTGAGATGCACTAAACCCCGGGCAAAAAGTGAATGGAGACAGCCTGGGAGCCTCAGAGCGCTCGGTCAAGCGGGCTGCGCTGCTCTGTTGTGGGTCTAACCAATAGAGTCCGTTTTTGTAACCGCCCCTTGGAAAGAAATGCCAACACTGAGAGGGACCAGACTAATATCCGCGCAGTGATATTAGTATGGCTATGCGAGGCTAACGCAGTAGACCTGTGCACCTGCCCTTTAGGGGTCCCCAACTCATCACCACGCAGTAGCCACACAGCACGGACGGACGCACCGCTTTTCACACCAGTAGTTGCCACTTTTTTACATTTCACCTTCATGGACCCCCTCTGTAACTGACAGTGTACAAATGCAACCAAATGGCAACCCTCCAATTTGGTGACATTTGCTACACATTTGTTACAGACCCAATATTTTGGAGTCCAGTGGTCACGGACGTTGAGGTACTTGGTGGTTCTCAAAAGGACCCCGAAATTTATTATATATTTGCCATTGGACCCTGATTTAAAAAATTCAAGGGTTTTCCACATTTCTTTATTTATTTTAGTTGCCTCCAAGACAGTGGATGGTATGGTTAATGGCCAATTAACACCCGCTGATGTATGTTTTACGGTCTTAATCCTACCCATGAAATGCTACTGGACAAGCAGTAGTGAAAGTTTACTACTTCCATGCTGCCACATGATGTACGACACAATTGTTTGATTTAGAGGTGTGAGTATAATAGAAATAGTCATTTGTATACATTTGCGCCAATTTTCTTCAGTTCAGGGAAACCCCCGTTTCATTTTTAATATGGATCGTGTGTCCCTGCTCACAACTGAGAAACGTATTTGAGTCCATATTGGATTTCCTAGATGGAAAATGACTGCACATATTAATGTGGATTTGCATGTATTTTGCATGTCTGACCGAGGGCTTAGCATGTTTCTTGTTAGCTTTACATTTCTTGAATGTATGAACTTCTTATTGCGTTGATGTAAAAAAAAGAAAATCTAAATCAAAGCCTAAAGGGCTAATCAAATTACTCACAATTTGGTCAGAGTTGCCAAAGAATTGGAAAGCCTGTATACAAATCTCTGATGCAGTGAAAGAATAAAAAAGGGGAAACGATTTTCAATAATGTGGCATGCAGAGGCGTACTCACTCACTTTTTTCCCCACTTAAAATCTATATGCTCAAGTTGTGAACTTGTTGATTGCTCATTTCCTAATAGACAAAGTATAAAATAGGGCTTAAAATCGTTAATGTATGTTTAATACATTTACCATTAAAGCCCTATTTCATATTTTACAATTATATTGATTTAATGATATAAATCTGTGAAGAGTTACCAACTCAAGTATTCAAATGTAGTGGAGTAAAAAGTTAGTATAGTCAAGTAAAACACCACAATTCCAAGTACAATACTTGGGTAAATGTACTTTCCATTACTGCTGACATGTTGGCTTGTGTTACCATCAGGTAGGTACTTATCCTCGCACTACTATTCCGTCTGGGTTGTATTTGATTACCGGTAGTTATGTTACTGTAGCTTGTCGGACCACAAAGGATGGCTATAGAATAGACAGGCTTGTGTTGTGGTCGACTCAGAGGCTCTCTAAGCCATTCATTCACACACCGGCTTGTGTTACCATCAGGTGCTTTAGTCCGGCAGCCGGGGGTGTAGAGTGGGACATTTGGTATAGTTTTTATTTTTATTGGCCTAAGATAGTCTATATACATACATTCATGAATCCACTTGCTGACCGGCTGTCGGTATTGATCAATTTGTTTTATAGGGTTTTATATGCAAGTGAGCACCCTTGGCCATTTTTAGCCCAAGGAATGTTTTTTTGTGCAAAACTAATGCTTAATGAAAATCTGAAAGTAAAAAACACTATATACCTACCAAATTTCCCACTTTAAATAAAAGAAGCCTGTTGTCTGCCACAGTACTTATCCTTGCACTCCTATTCAGAATTTCAGTCTGTTTTACAGCGGGGGACAAAGTACTTGAGTGAAAGTATAGATACCCTTGGACATATATTACTTGACTAAAAGTGAAAGTTCCTCAGTCAAATTTGCACTTGAGTTAAAGTACTGCATAGATAGCAGTAGCTCGTCTGACACAACAAAGGGCTGTAGATGGAATTCACAGGGCTTGGAGCGGTCGCTAACAGACTAAGCTCTAACAAACCTGTTCATTCACACCACGAGGGGGTCTCTATGACAACAGCACGTCAACAAATGGCATATCGGTATCTCCCAAGACCAACCAAGTCTGCTGCCAGCTAAAGTGTGGCGTGCCAAGTCCAGGGCTGGTAAGATGGGCTTGCTATTTAATGAGTAATATTAATATTGTGTGTGCAAAATTAGCAAATTGTTTCATAAAGGTATAAGTAGGCCTAATATGTAATATATGACTCAAGGTAGCCTATAGAGGTCCGTGTCTGTGGGAGGCCTGCCATGGGAGTGGATTTGACAGATGGACTGGCCTGATGACCATCTATTTAGATCACGTTTCTCAAACCTTTTCATGTCAAGGACCCCCACCTTGATATGTTCTGTACTGACCTGGTCCTGCATGTTAAAAGATTAAATGTTTTCACTTCATACAGTTTTTCCAAAAATAGATTACAGATACAATTTTGGCTTATGTATTGCTGAAATATGAGTGGTTAAACTGATTGGCTGCTTTTTCATTGACTACTTTTGCTGGGGAACGAAGGACCCCTGTGGGTCCCCGAACCACTCTTTGAGAACCGTTATCCTGGAGACACTGCCTTTATATTAATTTATTCTCTTTAGCGGTGTAGAAGAAGAACAAGACATCATGGTGAGTATTTCATATATTTAAGCAGAGGTTTGTGCTTCTATGAAATGTATGTACCACATACAATTATATTCAATGCAACAATACAGTGATTATCGTGAGTATTGCATGAAAATACCTGCAAGCTCATTTTGTTGAACAATTGGACATTCCCAAAATGAGGACACAGGATGAAAGTGGTTAGAGGGTGTTCAAATTAAACATTGGGTAGTAGTAGCCTATACCTTTTTTGTTTTACTCTTTTAATTTGTGTTCAAAGCCCAGGAAATCGAGGTCCCACAGTGCTCGACCTGCCAAGAAACCTGTGAGACAGAAGTCATCCAACAAAAGGTCGTCCTCAAGTGCCAAATCAACTAAGGCGGTAGATGTAGACATTCTCAGCAAAGCTGCCATGGAGAACGTCTACTACATTTCCCACAATGCAGTGGACTGTCTGGAGTTCAGAGGCTTTGGGTGGCCAAATGCAAAGAAAAGGAAGGGCAAGAAACAGAAGAAAAAGTAATTGAGAACTTAACGCCTTAGCAAAAAGGTCTCCACTACTTTCTTCCTGTCAGAAAAATATCCATTACTGGACCAACCCCTAGGGTTTTTTGCGTTATCCTTTGTGATCAATGTAAAATCGTACCACTATTTGCAAACTGTTATAAAGTATTCAAGCCACATCAAAACTTTGACCCCAAATAAAATTATATACTTGATTAATGGCACCATCTTGTGGTGGAACACTTGAATATGAATACTGTAGTTACTGATTGGCAAATTGTGATGTTATGAAGGGAAATACACAAATCTAAAAATAATACTGATTAATGCTTTATTATAAACAAGTCATCTTTGGTGGGAAATCTTTTATAAATAAATTAATCGTGTGGATGAAGATGGGCTGTACAATGTTCTGGTAATGTTAAACTGTATGTAAAGGGGAGGAAATTGATGCCAATTTGAATTAAATGCATGTTAAACGTAACTGATTTTTCCATTAATTGTGCAGTCTTCACTGCTCGGTATAAATATTTGTGGCCTTAAATACAGACACCAGTGGTGTGACCGTGTGCCATGAGCTAAAAGCCAGTAAACCCACGCAAACAAAAGTATATAGGCTTCTTTAAGAATGCAAACCAATCAATTAGGGGGTAGAAAAAACACTGCCCCAGGCACTGTTGATATTAAAGATATAGGTAAATATTGTACACAAGTTAGCCTTTTGTCTATGTACAGTACACACCATAATAACCACTTAGACCCTATAATAGAATCATCTGACCGCGGTCCCCCAGGGCTGTGTACTAGATCCTCTAGTCTACACCAAATGTCTTTGGCAAAAATGGCCAATCTACAGTAGATCGGCCATTCTAGCTAAAGGCTCGTCCCAGAATAGGGTCCAGGCGGTTGATCTTTAAAACCTATTAAAAAAAAAGTAGATTGTGTGCAGTGTCTTTGTTCCTCAGTGTAGACAGACATGGCACTGGTCCCATCCTGGCTTATTCTGGTGGTTTCTTCTTGGCCTCCACGTCTTTCTTGAAGGCCTCTATTTTCTTGGAGATGTTGGGGACCTTTGGAAAAAACAGAATCATCAAGGTCGGGCCTAGCCCCTTTCGGGACCCTAGTTTACCTTTTCTGAAGTTTGGACGAAGGTAACCCTAGGGTCCCTAAAACGTTTCCGTTGTCTCCTAAACCGGCTTTATGCATCTTTGAAACATCTCACCAACACTCAAGCGGAGCGCAGCATGGCATGAACGGAGGCTATGTACATCTGTCTCCCATGGAGAGTGGAATAAGTACTGAGGGACCCTGGGGTACCGACGTCCAAAATTCAGAAACGGTAAACCAGGGTTCCGAAAGGGACTAGGCCTGTCACATGTAATCGCCTGCTTGACCGATACAGGATAGGTGGGCAATAGGGACATCTGGGCACCTCGATGTAAAATTGGCTATTTTGTCCAAAATGTAAGAAAGAAATGTAATGTACCGGTAGCCTAAAAAATATTTTTTAATTTGTATTTAATTTACAATGCTAAGAAATAAACCATTGATTGCAGTCATTTGTATGAATTCAATTGTGTCGTCAACTAAAATGATTAAGTGACAAGTTACCCCCTCTGGTGGGACTCCAACCTGTTATAGATAGAGTTTTCAATTTAGTTAAAGATTAAAGCTTTTGGGCATGTCAAAATATCTCGATTAAAAATGTCTAAATCTACTCCCCCCCGCCCCCCCCCCCCCTAAATCTGGCATATGTGCCCATAATTTATATATAAATTAAACTTGATTAAGTTGGTGGAGTACTCTAAAGAGGATGGCAATGCAACAATTCTTAACTTACATCATAGTTTTGAGCCAGGAACATCCCTATCACGTTCCCAAGAGTGAAGCCTGCCTGAAAACACAAACAGATCGATCAACAATTAGATTAGATTGTATTTTTTTAAAGTACCGTGTAAAACTGTAATTAATCCACCAAGAAGCAAGATTTCAGGATCATGGCATATGCTGCTATCGAGCATCCCCTAGGCTCTAACTCAATGGAAAACTAATACAAATGCACAGATAATCGTTCAAACTCACCAGGAATTGTAGCATGATGGAATAATAAAGTTGGTAGAATTGTTGTCAAAGAAGGTAAATTGACAGTTTGGTGAATAATAAACACAAACTGCTCTGTTTGCTTGTTTAGCTAACGGAGGAGGCTAGCCAGCCAAATGTCACAAACAAGTAATTACGTCGTTCCACGCATGCGCACGGCACCAACAGATGGAGCGTGCGTCGGCCATGGGAAATGTAGTCATTATCCGCACCCGGGGTTGTGGCGGTAGGCCCGTTTCTGTCCGACGGAGAACTACTAGTCCCAGCGTACCCGCGTCCTTAGACTCCTTTCCACTCTCATCCACCACAAGTGTTGCCATGTCGTCGTATTATAGAGTAAAGGAATAGGCCAAATTCACCTGACTAAAATTATAAGTCAGTCCAAAATTTACGGGAGATAAAAAATAGATGGGCGTCCGTTTCTACTTATTGATCACCAAATGAACATGAGTTATTATCAATTTCTGCAAATTTAGATATTGAGTTGTGCTTGAATTGTACTGTAATTCTGCAAACTGTTAATACATATTTCAATCAATCAATCAATCAAAGATATAACACTATTATAGTTGGATAAATGTGTAGCAGCTTAAAATGTACCTATTTGGCTCCGTTTGAATGTGCTATTATAGGAATCCAGAAGATGCCCCAATTTAATTTGTTTTGAATTGTATTATTTTATATGCTACATTTTTTATACACAAACAAAAATTCGCACAAAGTGTACCAAATTTGACCCACTTTATTTGAGAAATTAACAAGAAAAAAGAAAAGCTGCTTCAAATGTATGATTAATTATTCCCCTTCCCTTCCCCGTACTATTGTTTTACTGTATGTATGTCATTGTATTGTATTGTTTTTATGTATAAGTGTCCTGGCTTTGTTTTCGTTGAACTGTACTGTACTGTACCCATTCTACAAACTGTTTTCAATTAATCAGTCAATCATGTTTGGGCTTCTTTTCATAGGACCTGGTTGCTTGTTTCTCAGTGTCTGGCAACACTGATCACAGAGTCAGGTGTGTTGCTGCTGCTGGCTGCAATGGTGGTGGTGTGTCTGTGGGACATTGAATGACTTTGGCTCCATCACCTCATAATACCCGCTGAATTCCTTCCTTTTCGTGTCGGACATGGAGGCTCTTATCCCCGTTATAAACAAGCTGCAGGATGTGTTTAACACGGTGGGAGCGGACATCATACAGCTGCCGCTGATAGCGGTCGTAGGGACCCAGGTATAAATAAAGATTTAACACCCTGCACTTTATTCTATCTGCATGTTAAATGTCTCGTCTGCATCACTCTAGCCACTGTAGCCAGGGTGTGTAAACCAGTTTCATTTGATCCAAATCCACCATCATGCCATATTAGCCCCAATGTCATTGCACTGCCTATCCGATGTGTGTTAGCCATGGTTCACATGACGCTCGAGATAATCATGACAGTTCAGGGCTAGATGTGTATGCATCTCTTACATAGCCTACATGTCATTATCCCGTTATTTTATACCAAGAAAATAAATAAACTGCATATTAATAACAACAATAGCCTAATGATAGTCATAGTAGCATATTAATAATAAATGTGGCTAATGGCTATTTTGGATTTCTTTTTTTATGTTCATGACTTGCTCAAAATAGGGATGCCAGGTTGAAAGTGGATAATACAACCACATAATATACTACGGAATATACAACTCTGTATAATGTAACCTATTGATTGATTGAAATATTTATTAACAGTTTGCAGAATTACAGTACATTTCAAGCACAACTCACAATAGAAATACTGTTAACTGTGAGTGGACGACCCAATAAAGCATTACACTTGTTTACAATTTGGGTCCACCTTGTAAACAAGTGTACACAACACTTGAATCACAGTCACACACAACTTGTCACATATGCAGAGCCTGCACTCTGCCCAGTGTTCCGGGTGAATGCTATATCTATTTCTATCATTCAGTGCCTATGTTTAGATCCTCATCATCACCAGCTTGCTTCTATTAAAATCAGGCCATCGCTGCCTTGAGGAGAAGACAGGTGCAGCAACCACCCATGTTCAGTTGGATGTTTACTATTTATGTGGTATCGGTTTGACATGAACAATGCCTGTACTGTATGTACAGTATGTATGTATAGCTTGGCTACTGCATTTCTGTAAACCTGTGTGTGTGTGTGTGTGTGTGTGTGTGTGTGTGTGTGTGTGTGTGTGTGTGTGTGTGTGTGTGTGTGTGTGTGTGTGTGTGTGTGTGTGTGTGTGTGTGTGTGTGTGTGTGTGTGTGTGTGTGTGTGTGTGTGTGTGTGTGTGTGTGTGTCACTCAGGTTGCAGGGTGTTTTCTTGACTTATCTATATGAGAGGCCGTTTAGGCCACAATTTAATAGTCAGCTTGCACACATGCAACTTCAAAACAGGTGGTACAAAGGACCGTTGCTTGATTTCCAAGCGCTTACAAACTCAAACACTAAAACGAACCCTTTGCAGATAGAGGATAAGTCCAATGTTGTTGACTTCAACGTCGTTTAATACTATCAAACAGGACTTTCTGTTAATGGTTGGTGTTGCAACTCTAGATTCAACCCATTCTTCCCAATACGATATTTACATTTTTATAGAACACGTATGCCATGTCACAATACCATAGGTTAGGGTTAGAGATGGGGATAGTAATTTCGGAACAATGAACCTTCTGACTAATGCCACGGCACCACCAGTACAATATCCAAAATCACAGACGATATTTGATTTCCGATCATGTGATTGGATCGGGACAACCCTATACTGCAGTGCAAACCCTCAATGGCACTGTGCTGTGTGTGTTTCTACAGAGCAGTGGAAAGAGCTCTGTGTTGGAGAGCCTGGTGGGCAGAGACCTGCTGCCGCGTGGAACTGGGGTCGTCACCCGGAGACCTCTCATCCTCCAGCTGGTGCACGTGGACCCAGGGGACCGTAAGATGGGAGACGACAGCGGTGGGTAAACTCATTTGATATTGCTAGAGTAGATGATAAAATGACCCCAAACATGTTAGAAAATGTGAAATGTCCCTTTGAGCTCCCCTGGCCAAGCAAGGATCCTGTGTTTGGCAGAGCAGTAGACGTTTGGTCTTCCGGCTCTAAATGGCGGAAGTTCGCCACTACTCTCACCCATACCGTGTTTGGTGTACATCAAGCTTCCATGCTGTTTTGAGTTTTTGGCTTGTGCTGCTGTCTATCACGGCAAAAAAAGCATTATTCACATTTGATAAGCTAGCTGCAATTCGAAACTGGCCCCTGTAAAAAAATAAAATAAAAGGCAACGCCTTTTTTCCTCATACTATACATGTTTTTTCCCAAAAAAAAAAAAAAAAACTTTGTCTTTAAATGTTCTGATAAATTGAAAATTATGTAAACAAGTCTTAGTGCTTTTCATGGTTTCGTCCTCATAGCAGTTTTTGTATTGTCTTCAAAATGATAATTTGATTATTGACAGCTAATTGACTGGAATGACTAACATAGACTGTCTCGACACTGATCAAACGCGGGGACTTTCTGGGCTGTTACAAATGATACGACAGCTGAACTGTCATGTTCTTTTGGTGTGTGTGTGTCCCTGTGCTGCCTTTGTGTTTTTGTTGGGTCTCTGCCCTTGGGGACCATGGCTCTGTTGGTACACCAGAAAAGTGATAATGTCACCGTCTCCTCAACTGCAGACCCCAGAGTGTGGAAAAACACTGAGCTTCACAAAGGTGCAATGGCAAGGTGTTGTGGAGTTCTGCTTCGCTACAGTTAGCCTTCTAGTTCCCCTCCTGTCAATTAGGTTTTGTAATAGAAATTCCACGAGGCACATATGAGAATATGCAAAAACATTACTGACAATTATGTAATAATTGTGATGCCTGGTAATCTCCTCACTTCTCCAATCTACAGTATAGTGACCTTCCGTTTCCCATTAGTCTTCTGTTTAGACCCCTCCATTTACCCTACCCTAGCTGTGGCAAGTAGAGTCATTTTAATCACGTTCTATTATTTTAAACTACCGTATTATATTATATCGTTGCTGTCGGGCAGATCTCCATATTTGAACACTTTGTGTTTTTTAGTATGTCCTTGATCTAAAAATCACAAAAAGTTCAAATTGAGGATCAAGTAGGACATACTAAAGGACAAAAAAAAGGTCTTGATCCACAAGCTTGAGCTCGTTCTGCCACTTTTGAATTGAATCCTGAAAAGAAACAGTTTTGGACATGATGTTTCCACCCGACAAAGACGAAACAATATCCTACTTTTCATGTTAATACTGTCTTCGAGGGGCACGGTGGCACAGTTGGTAGTGCTGTCGCCTCACAGCTAGAACGTCCTGGGTTCGATTCCCGCTCGGGGCACTGTGGGTGCTGGCGGCGTGTTTCCTCCTCCGCGGCATCAGTGCCCATACCCGAAGGCAGGGTTGGCGAAAGGGCCTTTCTGTGTGGATTTTGCATGTTCTCCCTGTGTCCCCTAGGGTAGGTACCCTCACAAAAACATGCAGTATTCCTGGTCTCTAAACTGCCTCCCCCTGGCCAGCCTGATGGAGGGGAAAGGAACTGGTTGGAATAACGTGTTCCTTTCACGCGCTACGTCCAACCAGGGAAACCCCCCCCTGTCAGGTGTAAAGGAGCAACTTGGACACTCAAGCATGAAGGAAGCATGAGTTAAGTCCGTTGCTCTCCCCAGGTTGGCGGAGGGTGTGTAGAGCCCAGGATCACAGTAGATGATTGACACAGGGGTGAAAAATGGGTTACAAAATCGTGGGATACAAAATATTAAAAAAAATATATATACTATTTTCCACTACAGCAGATATCTTAAATGTTTAAGCATTGCAATTATTAGCATGATATAGTATGATCATCAATTTGAGAAAGTTGTAAACTGGTATACAATTACATTTGCATGCCCATATAGCTAATGTTTTTGTTTTGTTTTTGTTTCATAGGGGAGGAAGGGGAGGAATGGGGCAAATTCCTACACACCAAAAACAAGGTATGCTTCTGTGATATTCACAGCTTCATGTTTAACTTACTTTTAACTGAATACCACTGATGGCGTTGCGCGATACCGTCGTACTCATGTGACACAAAAGCCATTCTGATTCTGAACTCACTCTTTACTGTGTATTGCCTGTTTTTGACATTTACTTCTCCAGATCTACACAGATTTTGGTGAAATCAGGCAAGAAATTGAAAATGAAACTGAGAGAATATCGGGAAATAATAAGGTGAGACTCAATATCACAGAGGGGTGTGTGTGTGTGTGTGTGTGTGTGTGTGTGTGTGTGTGTGTGTGTATGTGTGCGCGAGAATTTAGGGTCAATGTCAGATTTTTCGGGAACTGTTTAATAGGTGCTGCTCTCTTGTGTGTGTGTGCGTGTGTGTGTGTGTGTGTGTGTGTGTAGGGGATCAGCGATGAGCCCATCCACCTGAAGATCTTCTCTCCTCATGTGGTCAACCTCACGCTGGTTGATCTGCCAGGGATTACCAAGGTAGCATCCCATACCTGTGTGTCCTGGCATATTACACCCGTTGACTATTCATTATTTCATTATTCAAATCATGACTAAAGCGAGCAATATTTTAAGTTACAGACTAAATCAATTAGTCTGATTTACCACGTAAGCCCTATTTTACACTTTATTGCACAGCTGTGTCATGCAAAAATAGCTAAACTAATGATAATATTGGTTCCCACTCCTTGGGGTGTTTCTTTTGTCACGGTATACTGTATTTGCACAATGCACATAATGTTAAATTTGTCCTCTTACCCATCCTATAAAAACTAAGGGCAGTGAATCTACGGAGATGTTGGGGATTAAGAGTATTGCTCAGGCCAGGGGATACATGTCGACACATTGCCGACCTGGTGTGGAATCGTATCTGGGACAACCAGGGCCTCTGGCTCCCCAGGCGGGCTCACTAACCACTGAGCTATGGCCGTCTACAAGCGTCTACAGCCTTGTCGATTATCTGAGCTATTTTTGAGTGGCGCTAGCCCCTCCTATATACAGCTTTTGTCCCCACACGTCTCAATATTTAGGTCAAATGTCCGCCAAATATGTGGCAACACAAACATTAAATGCCATTATGTCATATGTAGACGAGCACATCGGCTAACCAATCACATAAATTCAGTTCAATGAAAGGAGAAATTAGGTCATATATGTGCCTCAAATATGACATAAATTTTGTCCCCACACGTCTCATATTTGCCATTGACAATAAAAGGAGAAATTAGGTCAAATATCCGCCAAATATGACGTATATTTGTGGCAACACAAGCCCGACACACACAACACACACACGCGGTGCGACGCGTTGCCGCGCGGCGCCGCCTGGAAAATAGAACTGGTGTGTGGACGCCGCCGGTGTGCGATAGGTTCATTGAAAATAATGGAGGCGGCTGTTTTGACGCGCGGCGGTCGCAGACGGTGTTTGATGGGCTTCAAACATTAAATGCCATTGACAATGAAGGGAAAATGTACGTCATATGTAGACGAGCAAATCTGCTAACGCTAACCAATCTCATAAATTCAGTTGTTCATGAGATGATGTATGATGATGTATAATGACAAGAGCGCCCCTCACAGATTTTTTAAACCTAATGAATTATGTGTGACTGTGGCCTGTAGGTGCCAGTGGGGGACCAGCCCAAGGACATAGAGCTTCAGATCAGGGAGCTGATCTTGAAGCATATCTCCAACCCAAACTGCATCATCCTGGCTGTAACGGCTGCCAACACTGACATGGCCACCTCAGAGGCCCTGAAAGTGGCCCGGGAGGTCGACACTGATGGTACACAGTATGACTCTCACTTCTCATGACGTCTTCATGTCAAGGACCCCCCCCAAATGGATATGTATTTGGCCAGGGACCCCCTTTACCAGAACATTTCTGTTGTTAAAAATGTTTATTATTAATGTTAATTATAGATTCCCAGAACCTACTTACGTGGCAATATGCACATAAACAGTAATACAAATGCAAGTATTCATACGGTATTTATTCTAATGCAAAGCTTCTATCCAAAGAGCAAAGCCTCCAACCAAAGAGTGTATTCCCCCAAAATATGAATTAACAATTAAATTGCTGATAAGCAGCCATGGTGAAATAAACAATGAGTCATGCGGTTATCAAAAAAAAAGAATGCACTCTGTGTCTGCAGAACAATGGAATTGTGGAACCCATTTGGTAAAAGAAAAAAGGAAGCAAATATATTTTTTACATTTTACGTTTTTTGCCCAGTGCTGTTACATACTGAGCCATGACTGACTGTGTATCCAGGAAGGAGGACATTGGCTGTAGTGACCAAACTGGACCTAATGGACGCTGGTACAGATGCCATGGACGCACTGATGGGCCGGGTCATCCCGGTCAAGCTGGGTCTCATCGGGGTGGTCAACAGGTGACTCTTTCTCTTCAATTCTCTTAGATTTCTCTACCTTTTTTTATTTCACTGAGCCACAGTTTGATACATTTCATTTAACTCTTAGAGTTAAATTATTTATTATTATTCATTTGTTTATTTATTTGGACCCCATGGTGGTCCGCACACCCGACGTTGAGAAACAACAGTTCCATTTTGGAACCGGTCGTGAGTCAGTGAATGTTTGGGGATTGATGAGCTCTGAGTCAAACAAATCTCTCATCGATATAATTTTGGACTTAGATTAGTATCTTACATAACCAGGCAGCTGAACGATTAATGTTTTTTTCCCCTCTCCTTCTTATTCTGTCCACTATCAATTCGCCCAAAAGGGATACAAAAGGACACAGATTTGTAAACTTTCCGAGCCCCTACCCTAAATTTAACATGAATTTGACCTTTCAGGAGCCAACTGGACATAAATAATAAGAAGTCTGTGGCTGACGCCATTCGCGACGAACACGCTTTTCTGCAGAAGAAATACCCATCTCTGGCCAGCAGAAACGGAACCAAATACTTGGCTCGGACCCTAAACAGGTAAACCGTAAACTCAGAAACATCTTAATGATTGCTAGAAAATCTGACCGACATGGTGTGTGTGGTTGTTCTCTACATCAATGGTTCTAAAACTATTTAATGTCAATAAGCCCATTGTTTAGACTAGTACTGTAGAGTGTAGACAGATGCTATGTTCATTGTTTAATGTTTATCAGGTAGTCTAGGTTCTTTGAGGCACTACAATGTCCTCTCTGCACTCTACACGATTATGTACCTTGTTTGTTTGTGGACTAGAGTTCTATTGTAAAATGGCAGGCTGCTGATGCATTTGTAGGCTTTGTTGTGAGTTTTGTTTTGTTGCAATTTCTGGTTTGCAGTTGACTGCTAATTTTTCTGCACCTCTGTCCCACCCTATCCTCGACTTTGCTATTGAAGAATTTTGTCTTTAATAGTTAGCCTTAGCGCCACTTAAAATATTCATTCTACTTGTTCCCAGCTTGACATTACTCTATGCAGCCTTGTCCTGTAGAGGCGGTGCGTGTGTCAGTCTCTAATCTACCTAATTTAAAACAGCCTGTTCATTGTTGACTCACCCCTGTGCTGTTGTATATAACACGCCTACATTCTTGTCGACTCCATACCTGACGAAGAAGGTCTCTGCAAATAAAGTGCCTGCTGGGAGCTCAAGACCAGTGTTTTGCGGACTTGCCTCCTTTTTCACAGGCTGCTGATGCATCACATCCGAGACTGTCTGCCCGACCTGAAGACCCGTATCAACGTCCTGGCGGCTCAGTACCAGTCCCTGCTCAGCAGCTACGGCGAGCCCGTGGAGGACCAGAGTGCCACGCTGCTGCAGCTCATCACCAAGTTTGCCGCCGAGTACTGCAACACCATCGAGGGCACCGCCAAGTACATCGAGACGGCAGAGCTGTGAGTGCCACTGCCACATACTCAGTCTCTGACGGTGCAATGCGGCGAACAGCTTAACGATATGCATTAGATTAGACTGTTGCTTTGTTTTAATGTGTAAATGTTCTGTGCAGCACTTTGTGACATGTTGAGGGCCGATTCATACTCCGATTTTATAGCCGGGGGGGGGGGGGGGGGATCCGTCCTAAAGTCGGCGCTACTGAACATTTCTGACGAGCCGAAATCATTTCGGCACTACAGCGCCGAAACAGTGGTAAAATAGGAGTATGAATAGGCCCTTAGAAAGGTGCTATAAAGTTATTATTATTATTATTACTTGTTTCCCAGCCTGGTCCCCATACCCCCCTTGGCCGGGCGCCAAAGAACACAGGGGGGAGCATAAGGCCTTGTCTAATTGGAAGTGGTCCAAAATTTTAAACATGTTGCACAGAATCAACACTTGCTTTCATCCACTTTCAGCTTGGCTTTTATTTTTTAAATGGCATTAAAACAAGTACAGAAAAAGGGGCGTGAAAGCACCGGCCAGCGTTTGTTGACCAGCTTGCTTACACAGCAGCTGGTAAAAAGTTATATTTCAAACCAGACACAGACAACAGAAATACATGTGTTTGGCCACAGGGTGGAGCTGTTGGTTGCATGAAATGAAGAGGAAACAAATGAAAGCAGTTAATTAGTGTGGTTCAACCAGACTCTTGTAATTGTAACACTTTATTCCTACATATTATTATTATTTTTAAACTTCCACTGGATTAGTCTTTAGTTTGACGCATTATACCTCCCACAGTTTTGTACGCACTTGGGCCATATGTCAAATTGACCGGAAAAATCGGGAATCGTGTGCTTGTACTTTGTTAAGAGAAATGTTGTATAGTTTAATTGATATGAATTTATTAGTTAATTAAATTTCCCCATTGACATGAATGGGAAAAGGCAAGTGGTAGTGGTAGTGCGTATCGTTCGGCCGTAATCGTCTTCTGAAGTTAGTAGAAGGGGCCTATATCACAAAAAATGCCATAAATCACGAACGGAATGTCCAATCCATCCCAAATTTGAATCACATGTCCGGGGTGGTTCAATCAACCAAGTTCTAAAATAATTTTGGGGGTTAAATCCCCTCCGAATTACTTACACATGATCTAAGGTGTGACTTGAAATTGTAATAGGCTGGCAATATTAGTGGGAGGGGCATATGAAGCCACTGCGGCAACCACACTCTGCAATTTTTTTAAATTGCGAATTTTCTAGTTTGCCTTTGTAGTTTAAAAAAAAACATTACAGATTTAAAAAGAGGCAGAGAGAGAACACAAGCCAACACTTTGTGTTGGCTCTGTTTTCACATCACAGCCAATCTTGAGAGATTACATCACAGCTAATGCCACTGGCGGTTGTTTCACGCAGGTGTGGTGGAGCCCGAATTTGTTACATATTCCACGAGACGTTCGGCAGAACCTTGGAGTCTGTGGATCCACTGGGAGGACTCACTACCATAGACATACTGACGGCTATCAGGAACGCTACTGTGAGTGCACGCACGCACGCCCCCCCCCCCCCCCCCCCCCACACACACAAAGGGGCAAAGCCTGCCTACTGTCTGTGTCCGCTATTTTACATGCACACACACAACACACACATACATGCACACACCACCACTTCCACATCATAAATTATATTTAATTATATGTCATGTTCATGCACAGTATGTTTGTATTGGCTTTGAAAGAAGCATAAGAATCAATCAAGCTTTCACATTACATACTCTTTCTTTATTGCTCATCTCTGTTACTGTGATGGGGCGGCTGGGTACCCGAAGATTACACCAAAATTAAACCAAATTACCCTTCGGAAATTGTGTGAACTGCAGGGGCCCTGAAATTTAGTTTAGCCCAGGGCCCTAACTACTGTAACTGGTGTCTTGAAACATCACACTCTGCCGTACCGTACGAAGTCATTCTCAATGAGAAGACTACCAGTGTTGTTTTCGTCGACTAAAACGAAGACGTAAAATGTTCGTCGACTACCTTTTTCCACTGACGAAAACTAAACTGAAACTACATTAAAACTAAGCCATGATGACTAAAACTAAGGCCGACATTTTGTTTGACTAAATCAACTGTAGATTTAGCCGACTAAAATCTAAAACACTAAAACACTCCAGGTGACTAAAATGTGACTGAAACTAAATAAACTATTCAAGAGACTATGACTAAAACTAAAATGAAACCTTTCTGCCAAAAACAACACTGAAGACTACTACCCCGGCAAAGGACTGAAAGCAGACTCTCTCTCCTTTCTATACGGCAGGGCCCTCGGCCGTCCCTGTTCGTCCCAGAGGTGTCCTTTGAGCTGCTGGTGAAGAAGCAGGTGAAGCGTCTGGAGGAGCCCAGCCTGCGCTGTGTGGAGCTGGTGCACGAGGAGATGCAGAGGATCATCCAACACTGCAGCAACTACAGCACACAGGTATAGCCTGAGATTAGCCCAAAATGGCAGGGAAGATCACCCTCCAGGTCATCTTTGAGCAGGCCACCATTGGACAGGTTAAGAAAATTGTGTCTGACCCCTCCCATGTACTATACCCTGAGTATCGGCTAATGCCATCAGGTAGGAGGTATAATATGCAAATATAATAGGTAGAAGCATTCCTTTGTCCCTCTGTCAATCACACGCCTTAACAGAGTCCTTGCAGAGGGCAGACAGGGAAGGGGTCGAAGGTTATGAGGTGATGTTCTTCCTCTTTTGCACTAGGTATGTTGTTGTGTTTTTTTTTTAATGTTGTACGGGTCACTGTGTGCCTTTGTTGTCTTGTATTGTATTGTATTGTATTTGTATGCTGCAGGGCGGGTCCTTGGGGTCCAAGACAAATTTCTCCCTTGGGAGACAAAATAAAGAAACCTTGAACCTTGAGGCCCTGCACACACATATCAGACAAACATGCTCTGTGCTGTCCGTGTTTCATGGCCAGCCTCATTGCTTTCCCAAACACTTGTGTTTGATTACCCCCCTCCCCCATCACACACAACTGTTTGGTCAAACCATGTGACTTCCATTGGGAAAGCATTGAGGCGGCCATGACACACGGACAGCACAGAGCATGTTTCTATTCAACACAAACACAAACACAAATTCCTATCAACTTGTTGACATGGCAAATAAATTATTGAATCTTGAGCATGTTCGTCTGATATGTGTCTACAGGGCCTCAAAGTGAACCCAGCTTTCCTTGGCACAGAGCAGTGGTTTTCAACCCTTTTTTGAAAGGGTCAAGGTCAACTTGCGCAAGCAGAGCGCGCAAGTAATAATTTCGCCCGGTCTGTGTGCACCGTGCCAGCCAACCCGCCACTTGATGCGTATGCAAATAAAACAGCAGATTTGTGCCTGGTTTGCTGGGACCAGATTACATAAAGGACCATATTTCTTATGTCATCATTGAGAGCTAGTCATACATTATACACACCATGTACTCTGGTCCCAGCAAATCAGGCACAATTTGCTATTTTATTTTACTGATTATCTGATGTATATAGTATACGTATGACTAGCTCTAAATGATGACGTAAGACATATGGTCATTTATGTAATCTGGTCCCAGCAAATCAGGCACAAATTTGCTGTTTTATTTGCATACGCATCAAGTGGCGCGTTGGCTGGCAAGCAGAGCGCGCAAGTAATAATTTTGTGTGTGTGTGTGTGTGTGTGTGTGTGTGTGTGTCGCAGGAGTTGCAGAGGTTTCCTAAGCTCCATGAGGCCATAGTAGAGGTGGTCACCTCCCTCCTCAGAAAGAGACTGCCCGTCACCAACGAGATGGTAACTAACGTCATACGCACCATGACACTCTGACTGAGGTCTCATCTGGTGTTTGGCCTGTTGCAGGTCCATAACCAGTGTTGGAAAAAGTACTCACATTTTAGTAAAAGTATCAATACTGCAATTTAGAAATACTGCGTTACAAGTAAAAGTCCGGAATTCTAAATGTACCTAAAAGTACAAATGTATTGGCTTCAAAATGTAATGAAAGTACCAAAAGTAGAAAGTACACTCACACTAAAGAAAAAAGAAAGAAAAGAAAGTACACTCACTATGCAGAATAATGTCCCATTTCAAGTTGTCCGAAAAATGTATATAGGGTTCAATTGGTTAGTGTATGTTTTGTAATAATAATTTAAATCCTCTGAGATGTAGTGTAGAGTAGAAGTAAAAGTGTTGGAAATTGAAAATACTAGGGTAAAGTACAAATACCTCAAAATTAAACATGTCATTGTCATTAAACTGTCATTTTCAAACAGACATTTTTAGAATCTGATCTCAAGTCAAAATTGTATTTAAGTACGGTAAATGTACTTAGTTACTTTCCACCACTGTCCTTGACCTATTGTGTTTTGGCCCGTTGCAGGTGCATAACCTGGTAGCCATTGAGCTGGCCTACATCAACACCAAACATCCGGACTTTGCAGATGCATGCGGTGTCATGAACAACAACATAGAGGTCTGTGCACTCCAAACCGTCTGAGACGGTGATTGTTTTGTGTATAAGTAAAGTGTGTCTGTAGAATATAGTGCTGTCCAAAAACTAAAAAAAGCTGGGAAATGTTGGTATTGTGCACAGATGTGAGTGTGCAGACGGAGCCTCTGTTTATTTTTTCATTTCTATACTTTTGGGACTCCAGCACCTCACCTAAATCTATCGGCAGATGAGCGGTGGCTTTTTTAGTCAGGAGCTCAAATGTATATAGTTTTTTTTCCAATTTCCCAAAGCAATTTACATAAAACACTAGGAACAGACTTTATTCAAGAAAACAAAGCAAAACAAGTACAATATCAGTGCAAGGTTAAAAACATAAAAGGATAAACAAGGGATGTGGGGGACATCTTAAAAAGACCTCCGCTGGGTGAAGCTATCTTGAAGAGGTGGGTTGTTTTGAGTGAGTTTTTGAAGGAGAGGAGGGAGGGGGCAACTCTGAGATGTTTGGGGAGAGCATTCCAGAGGGAGGGGGCAGAAACATTGAAGGCCCTGCTGTTTGTGGGGGTGGCACACAGTGGGGCATGTATACAATTTTGTGTTGTTAAAATGGGTTAAAATGACTGAGCAGGTTTTTATTTTTATACTGATCGAAACGTTGTGTCTTGAAGATGTTTAAATATTTATTTATTTCACCTAGTAGCACCCACTATAATGCTCATGAAAGAATTTAGCTCTAACACACAAAGAGTATTTTCATTTACCCAAGAAAGCTGTCAAAAAGTATGTTTTAAAATTGGTATTGCAACATTTGTCCGTAATAAACGTGTTACTTATTTAAATGTAAGCTTATACTTAATGTATCCATTGTAACTCTGAATGTGTAGAAATGTAACCAAATGGACCCATTGTTACATTTTTAATTAAGGCTGAAGAATTTGCTGTATGGGGTGTACGTGTTATTATGCGTGCTGTGCTATTTGACGATGCCGACATGCTCTTTGATCTTTGCAGGAGACGAGGAGGATGAACAGGATGAGAGAGGTGCCCAGGGATATGGTACAAACAACATATTACTTTTATTACTACTTAATTACAATTAAAACATTCAAAAGTCTCATATACACACAGAGATATACTGCTTCTTAAATGGTTCTTTTAAAAGGTTATGCGTTTCCTCATATTGTTCCAGAGAACCATTTATAAGTTCTTTGAGTAAGTACAGAAATGGTTCCTCAAGCTAAAATGGTTCTTCTCTATGGCGTCACTCTGAAGAACCAGTTTCAGTTCCAGTTGGCACCTTTCCTTTTCTGTGTGTCGATTGATCTCTGTTTATTGTTACGTAAAGTGTAACGAACAGACTTGTGCTTTTATCAAAGCCGACGACGCGAGCACACAGAACCCACACACCAGAGTCAAATGAGTGAACAAGTGGCTGGACGGAAGATGATGACGAATTACAGATGTCTCCTCCTCTCTGGCCGACCTCCTTTATTCCCTCCACGCTTGTTCTCAGCCCTCTTTCTGTCCCGTTCCCGCTGTCCTTTTTTTCTTGCTAGTCTGTTGGCAACGGTCCGCTCGGCCCGGGTCTGGTGTCCGTCCCGGGAGCTGACATGGATTCTGCCAAGGTGGGCAGCTAGACTGGCCTGGTGTCGGTGCAGGGCATGGATTGGATCGGTTGAGACATGATGGGTGTCGGGCATGCTCATTTTGTTTGGTGTGCTGAACTGCTGATGCTGTGTGCTTGGCCTAGCCTTCCTTAATTCAACCTGTGTTGACTTGCATTAACTATCACTGTGTTCTCTGCACAGTCCGTCTCCCCGGTGTTCTGACCTCACCCACTTTTCTTTAACCCAAAACCTAAGGGTGCAACAGTTAACCAAACTACAATTTAACAATTTAATTGATTACAGAAAATAATCGATATAAATAACATTAATATTTTCTAAAATAGCTGGAAGTTGTGAGCTTCTAGATGTGGCTATTTGTACTTGAACGATGATGTTGTCTTTGGCTGAACAGTAATCACTGTGTTTAGACTGTGTTTTGTCCTTTAATGTCTCTCCGTATACATACCTGGTTGAATGCCAGTTGCACTAAAAATGCTCACGATCCTTCGCTCACTAGTGTTTCTGTGTGAATTTTCTAACCAGACACGTTAGTGCCCCTTTGTCTAAGTCACAGTCGTACCATGTCATGTGTTTCACTCTGTAACATCCGTTATTCGTTATTACAGGCAAGGTTTTCAAAGAATCTATAAGCTTGTAGAATAGATGTGTATTTTTGCAAAAACCGGCCCTCAAACAAAAACTAAATGTTTGGGTTGTGTAGTACTAGTTACCTATTGGTGAGATATCATCAATAGTTGCTCCATTGATTAGAAATGTATCATCCTAAATAGTCATTGACTTACATTGCACAGTGAAACAGCTCTCAAAGTCAATCATTTAGCATATACTGTATTATACGTACATGTAACATAATGCAAATAAAGTGAATTCTGCCTAGATGAACAATTACAAATCCCAATTTTACTATTTGAAGGCTGGACCACGGATCCACGGAGTTTAAAGGACATTCATTTCCATTCATAATTTTTTTTGAGGGCTCTATATACAGGTTTAATGTTTGTTTTTAGTTCAATGTTTGTTTTAAAAACGCCATTGACAATGAAGGGAAAATTAACGTCATATTTTGCCTCAGTATGTCACATTGTCTCTTTATTGTTAATGGCATTTAATGTTTGTGTTGGCACCGTTTGTTTTACATCACCATTACATCACCATATCAACATGAGTTAGACTTTAATATATTAGTTCCCCTCACTTCACACGGGTGTGATTTTTGTTTAAACTTTGAACATTCAGTGAATTTTCTGTGGCTGGAGTGCACTGCATTACACAGGCTGCAGCTGTAGCAGGATATGCTAAATTGACTTAGTAATATGAGTATTGTATTGTAAGGTTCACTTTTTCTTACATCAACACTAAAGGATGGACCTCATACAGGATTCTGAAAAATAAAACAAAACTAAATTGAGCAAAATTGTAGCCAATGTTGGACAAGTATAGTAGGCCAAATGTCAAAAAACAAAGGTGCAATTAATTGTGCTTTAATTAATTCATCGCAATTAACATAACGGTGAGTTAATCGCGATTATATGAGTTACAAGTGCTATAACAAATAAAATGCATGTTTTGAAGTGTTACACTTTGGCAGAATCCACATTGTTTGTAAGCATGTGCTAAAAGAGTGACTTTGAGATCTATTTCCTGTTCAATGTTACTCAATGGGCTGAATATTTCAGTTTCGTTTTTTTATTTTATTTTTAGTTATTTTAACTGTGGCACAAGATATCTCACCTCTACTAAGGTGTCCTTTTGCTTTAAGTAGTTAATGCCACTTTAAGTTTAGAGCAATCAAAGAGTTCAACATCAGGTGTGTGCATCAAGCTGCTTTAGCTCATTTTCACTTCTAAGTCAGTGGTTCCCAAACTTTTTTCCTTGGAGCAACCCTTCTTACATACCTTCATTTTCCAGGCATTGTAACGACTTACAAGCCCCTATGCTTATTTCTTTTTGCTATTTTTCTAAACAGATTTCTTTCAAACAACGTTAGTGCGCTGCGTGCAGCATGTTGGAGTTACTTAGCATCATCATTATCCTCATCGTCATCATCATCCTCGTCGTCGCAGTCATTATCCTCACCGTTGTCTATGGTTGTACAATGTGATGCTTCTCCAGGTGTCGGCGGCAGGTCCTCAGGCTGAGCAGGGTGGTGACGGCACAGGGAACTGGAGGGGGATGCTGAAGAAGGGAGAGGAGGCCTCACCCTCGGGCCCCGGGAGCCCACTGAGGGGGGCTGTCAATCTGCTTGATGTGGTAATAATAATAACCTGGTGTCCCTGTTTTTTGTGCATGTGATTATAATGTTCTTGGATTTTCGTTTCGTAGATTTGTTTTTCTCAATCACAAATGTACGGAATGTGTGTTTTATTTATTTTAGATAGCATTTAGTTGTTTAGACAGATGCTAGGTCCCAGGCCCGCTGCTGACCATTTGGTTGCCCTATGTTGCATGATATGTTTGTGCGTACTGTGCGTATGCCAGGGGGCATACGTTAGTACCTAGCCTGGGCACCATTTCATTTTGGTATATGATCCGGGCGGGAGCGGATGATATCGTTACGTCATGTTGTAGCATTGTTTTGTAGTCGACGGGCAGGAACAACAAACCCGAACTTCCTTTTCCCTCAAACCGATTTTTCTCAATAAAAGCTGCAGGCAACGAGAGCTTTTATTGTTATTCTTCCGGTTTGAGGGAAAAGGAAGTTTGTGTTTGTTGTTCCTGCCTATCGACTACAAAACAATACTACAACATGACGGAACGATATCATCCGCTCCCGAGCGGATCATATACCGAAATGAAACAGAGACCAGGCTTTCCTCCAAGGTGGTGGAAAGCCTGGTGGGCGAGGTTAGTCGGTCTCTTCCAACGATGAGTTTAATACAAGTTTTCCTCCCCCGTCTCTCCCCAGCCTGTACCTGTTGCCAGGAAACTGTCATCACGGGAGCAGCGAGACTGTGAAGTCATCGAGCGGCTCATTAAGTCCTACTTCCTCATTGTCCGAAAGAACATTCAGGACAGGTACAAAACGAACCGATTTTTCCGAGGATAACTTTTTTTTCAAAATTTCAAAAAACATGGGCTATAACCCATTGTTTTTTTTTTCTTTTTCATTTTTGTCAAATCGTCAAAAATGATGAAAAACGGCGTGCTATAGTATGCCGTACGATATGGGCTATAGCCCATGGTCCAAAATGATGAGAAACGAGGATAACTTTTTTTTCAAATTTTCAAAAAACATGGGCTATAACCCATTGTTTTTTTTATTTTTTCATTTTTGTCAAATCGTCAAAAATGATGAAAAACGGCGTGCTATAGTATGCCGTACGATATGGGCTATAGCCCATGGTCCAAAATGATGAGAAACGAGGATAACTTTTTTTTTCAAAATTTCAAAAAACATGGGCTATAACCCATCGTTTTTTCATTTTTGTCAAATCGTCAAAAATGATGAAAAACGGCGTGCTATAGTATGCCGTACGATATGGGCTATAGCCCATGGTCCAAAATGATGAGAAACGAGGATAATTTTTTTTTTCAAAATTTCAAAAAACATGGGCTATAACCCATCGTTTTTTTCATTTTTTCATTTTTGTCAAATCGTCAAAAATGATGAAAAACGGCGTGCTATAGTATGCCGTACGATATGGGCTATAGCCCATGGTCCAAAATGATGAGAAACGAGGATAACTTTTTTTTTCAAAATTTCAAAAAACATGGGCTATAACCCATCGTTTTTAATTTTTTAATTTTTGTCAAATCGTCAAAAATGATGAAAAACGGCGTGCTATAGTATGCCGTACGATATGGGCTATAGCCCATGGTCCAAAATGATGAGAAACGAGGATAACTTTTTTTTTCAAAATTTCAAAAAACATGGGCTATAACCCATCGTTTTTTTCATTTTTTCATTTTTGTCAAATCGTCAAAAATGATGAAAAACGGCGTGCTATAGTATGCCGTACGATATGGGCTATAGCCCATGGTCCAAAATGATGAGAAACGAGGATAACTTTTTTTTTCAAAATTTCAAAAAACATGGGCTATAACCCATCGTTTTTTCATTTTTTCATTTTTGTCAAATCGTCAAAAATGATGAAAAACGGCGTGCTATAGTATGCCGTACGATATGGGCTATAGCCCACGGTCCAAAATTATGAGAAACGAGGCTAACTTTTTTTTTTCAAAATTTCAAAAAACATGGGCTATAACCCATCGTTTTTGTCATTTCGTCATTTTTTTTCAAATCTTCAAAAATGATGAAAAACTGCGCGCTATGGTATGCCGTACGATATGGGCTATAGCCCACGGTCCAAAATGATGAGAAACGAGGCTAACTTTTTTTTCCAAAATTTCAAAAAACATGGGCTATAACCCATCGTTTTTGTCATTTCGTCATTTTTTTCAAATCCTCAAAAATGATGAAAAACGGCGCGCTATAGTATGCCGTACGATATGGGCTATAGCCCACGGTCCAAAATGATGTGAAACGAGGCTAACTTTTTTTTTCAAAATTTCAAAAAACATGGGCTATAACCCATGTTATTTTTTTCATTTTTGTCAAATCGTCAAAAATGATGAAAAACGGCGTGCTATAGTATGCCGTACGATATGGGCTATAGCCCATGGTCCAAAATGATGAGAAACGAGGATAACTTTTTTTTTCAAAATTTCAAAAAACATGGGCTATAACCCATCGTTTTTAATTTTTTCATTTTTGTCAAATCGTCAAAAATGATGAAAAACGGCGTGCTATAGTATGCCGTACGATATGGGCTATAGCCCATGGTCCAAAATGATGAGAAACGAGGATAACTTTTTTTTTCAAAATTTCAAAAAACATGGGCTATAACCCATCGTTTTTTTCATTTTTTCATTTTTGTCAAATCGTCAAAAATGATGAAAAACGGCGTGCTATAGTATGCCGTACGATATGGGCTATAGCCCATGGTCCAAAATGATGAGAAACGAGGATAACTTTTTTTTTCAAAATTTCAAAAAACATGGGCTATAACCCATCGTTTTTTCATTTTTGTCAAATCGTCAAAAATGATGAAAAACGGCGTGCTATAGTATGCCGTACGATATGGGCTATAGCCCATGGTCCAAAATGATGAGAAACGAGGATAATTTTTTTTTTCAAAATTTCAAAAAACATGGGCTATAACCCATCGTTTTTTTCATTTTTTCATTTTTGTCAAATCGTCAAAAATGATGAAAAACGGCGTGCTATAGTATGCCGTACGATATGGGCTATAGCCCATGGTCCAAAATGATGAGAAACGAGGATAACTTTTTTTTCAAATTTTCAAAAAACATGGGCTATAACCCATTGTTTTTTTTATTTTTTCATTTTTGTCAAATCGTCAAAAATGATGAAAAACGGCGTGCTATAGTATGCCGTACGATATGGGCTATAGCCCATGGTCCAAAATGATGAGAAACGAGGATAACTTTTTTTTTCAAAATTTCAAAAAACATGGGCTATAACCCATCGTTTTTTCATTTTTGTCAAATCGTCAAAAATGATGAAAAACGGCGTGCTATAGTATGCCGTACGATATGGGCTATAGCCCATGGTCCAAAATGATGAGAAACGAGGATAATTTTTTTTTTCAAAATTTCAAAAAACATGGGCTATAACCCATCGTTTTTTTCATTTTTTCATTTTTGTCAAATCGTCAAAAATGATGAAAAACGGCGTGCTATAGTATGCCGTACGATATGGGCTATAGCCCATGGTCCAAAATGATGAGAAACGAGGATAACTTTTTTTTTCAAAATTTCAAAAAACATGGGCTATAACCCATCGTTTTTAATTTTTTAATTTTTGTCAAATCGTCAAAAATGATGAAAAACGGCGTGCTATAGTATGCCGTACGATATGGGCTATAGCCCATGGTCCAAAATGATGAGAAACGAGGATAACTTTTTTTTTCAAAATTTCAAAAAACATGGGCTATAACCCATCGTTTTTTTCATTTTTTCATTTTTGTCAAATCGTCAAAAATGATGAAAAACGGCGTGCTATAGTATGCCGTACGATATGGGCTATAGCCCATGGTCCAAAATGATGAGAAACGAGGATAACTTTTTTTTTCAAAATTTCAAAAAACATGGGCTATAACCCATCGTTTTTTCATTTTTTCATTTTTGTCAAATCGTCAAAAATGATGAAAAACGGCGTGCTATAGTATGCCGTACGATATGGGCTATAGCCCACGGTCCAAAATTATGAGAAACGAGGCTAACTTTTTTTTTTCAAAATTTCAAAAAACATGGGCTATAACCCATCGTTTTTGTCATTTCGTCATTTTTTTTCAAATCTTCAAAAATGATGAAAAACTGCGCGCTATGGTATGCCGTACGATATGGGCTATAGCCCACGGTCCAAAATGATGAGAAACGAGGCTAACTTTTTTTTCCAAAATTTCAAAAAACATGGGCTATAACCCATCGTTTTTGTCATTTCGTCATTTTTTTCAAATCCTCAAAAATGATGAAAAACGGCGCGCTATAGTATGCCGTACGATATGGGCTATAGCCCACGGTCCAAAATGATGTGAAACGAGGCTAACTTTTTTTTTCAAAATTTCAAAAAACATGGGCTATAACCCATGTTATTTTTTTCATTTTTGTCAAATCGTCAAAAATGATGAAAAACGGCGTGCTATAGTATGCCGTACGATATGGGCTATAGCCCATGGTCCAAAATGATGAGAAACGAGGATAACTTTTTTTTTCAAAATTTCAAAAAACATGGGCTATAACCCATCGTTTTTAATTTTTTCATTTTTGTCAAATCGTCAAAAATGATGAAAAACGGCGTGCTATAGTATGCCGTACGATATGGGCTATAGCCCATGGTCCAAAATGATGAGAAACGAGGATAACTTTTTTTTTCAAAATTTCAAAAAACATGGGCTATAACCCATCGTTTTTTTCATTTTTTCATTTTTGTCAAATCGTCAAAAATGATGAAAAACGGCGTGCTATAGTATGCCGTACGATATGGGCTATAGCCCATGGTCCAAAATGATGAGAAACGAGGATAACTTTTTTTTTCAAAATTTCAAAAAACATGGGCTATAACCCATCGTTTTTTCATTTTTGTCAAATCGTCAAAAATGATGAAAAACGGCGTGCTATAGTATGCCGTACGATATGGGCTATAGCCCATGGTCCAAAATGATGAGAAACGAGGATAATTTTTTTTTTCAAAATTTCAAAAAACATGGGCTATAACCCATCGTTTTTTTCATTTTTTCATTTTTGTCAAATCGTCAAAAATGATGAAAAACGGCGTGCTATAGTATGCCGTACGATATGGGCTATAGCCCATGGTCCAAAATGATGAGAAACGAGGATAACTTTTTTTTTCAAAATTTCAAAAAACATGGGCTATAACCCATCGTTTTTTTCATTTTTTCATTTTTGTCAAATCGTCAAAAATGATGAAAAACGGCGTGCTATAGTATGCCGTACGATATGGGCTATAGCCCATGGTCCAAAATGATGAGAAACGAGGATAACTTTTTTTTTCAAAATTTCAAAAAACATGGGCTATAACCCATCGTTTTTTCATTTTTTCATTTTTGTCAAATCGTCAAAAATGATGAAAAACGGCGTGCTATAGTATGCCGTACGATATGGGCTATAGCCCACGGTCCAAAATTATGAGAAACGAGGCTAACTTTTTTTTTTCAAAATTTCAAAAAACATGGGCTATAACCCATCGTTTTTGTCATTTCGTCATTTTTTTTCAAATCTTCAAAAATGATGAAAAACTGCGCGCTATGGTATGCCGTACGATATGGGCTATAGCCCACGGTCCAAAATGATGAGAAACGAGGCTAACTTTTTTTTCCAAAATTTCAAAAAACATGGGCTATAACCCATCGTTTTTGTCATTTCGTCATTTTTTTCAAATCCTCAAAAATGATGAAAAACGGCGCGCTATAGTATGCCGTACGATATGGGCTATAGCCCACGGTCCAAAATGATGTGAAACGAGGCTAACTTTTTTTTTCAAAATTTCAAAAAACATGGGCTATAACCCATGTTATTTTTTTCATTTTTGTCAAATCGTCAAAAATGATGAAAAACGGCGTGCTATAGTATGCCGTACGATATGGGCTATAGCCCATGGTCCAAAATGATGAGAAACGAGGATAACTTTTTTTTTCAAAATTTCAAAAAACATGGGCTATAACCCATCGTTTTTAATTTTTTCATTTTTGTCAAATCGTCAAAAATGATGAAAAACGGCGTGCTATAGTATGCCGTACGATATGGGCTATAGCCCATGGTCCAAAATGATGAGAAACGAGGATAACTTTTTTTTTCAAAATTTCAAAAAACATGGGCTATAACCCATCGTTTTTTTCATTTTTTCATTTTTGTCAAATCGTCAAAAATGATGAAAAACGGCGTGCTATAGTATGCCGTACGATATGGGCTATAGCCCATGGTCCAAAATGATGAGAAACGAGGATAACTTTTTTTTTCAAAATTTCAAAAAACATGGGCTATAACCCATCGTTTTTTCATTTTTGTCAAATCGTCAAAAATGATGAAAAACGGCGTGCTATAGTATGCCGTACGATATGGGCTATAGCCCATGGTCCAAAATGATGAGAAACGAGGATAATTTTTTTTTTCAAAATTTCAAAAAACATGGGCTATAACCCATCGTTTTTTTCATTTTTTCATTTTTGTCAAATCGTCAAAAATGATGAAAAACGGCGTGCTATAGTATGCCGTACGATATGGGCTATAGCCCATGGTCCAAAATGATGAGAAACGAGGATAATTTTTTTTTTCAAAATTTCAAAAAACATGGGCTATAACCCATCGTTTTTTTCATTTTTTCATTTTTGTCAAATCGTCAAAAATGATGAAAAACGGCGTGCTATAGTATGCCGTACGATATGGGCTATAGCCCATGGTCCAAAATGATGAGAAACGAGGATAACTTTTTTTTTCAAAATTTCAAAAAACATGGGCTATAACCCATCGTTTTTGTCATTTCGTCATTTTTTTCAAATCCTCAAAAATGATGAAAAACGGCGCGCTATAGTATGCCGTACGATATGGGCTATAGCCCACGGTCCAAAATGATGTGAAACGAGGCTAACTTTTTTTTTCAAAATTTCAAAAAACATGGGCTATAACCCATGTTATTTTTTTCATTTTTGTCAAATCGTCAAAAATGATGAAAAACGGCGTGCTATAGTATGCCGTACGATATGGGCTATAGCCCATGGTCCAAAATGATGAGAAACGAGGATAACTTTTTTTTTCAAAATTTCAAAAAACATGGGCTATAACCCATCGTTTTTAATTTTTTCATTTTTGTCAAATCGTCAAAAATGATGAAAAACGGCGTGCTATAGTATGCCGTACGATATGGGCTATAGCCCATGGTCCAAAATGATGAGAAACGAGGATAACTTTTTTTTTCAAAATTTCAAAAAACATGGGCTATAACCCATCGTTTTTTATTTTTTCATTTTTGTCAAATCGTCAAAAATGATGAAAAACGGCGTGCTATAGTATGCCGTACGATATGGGCTATAGCCCATGGTCCAAAATGATGAGAAACGAGGATAACTTTTTTTTTCAAAATTTCAAAAAACATGGGCTATAACCCATCGTTTTTTATTTTTTCATTTTTGTCAAATCGTCAAAAATGATGAAAAACGGCGTGCTATAGTATGCCGTACGATATGGGCTATAGCCCATGTTCCAAAATGATGAGAAACGAGGATCATTTTTTTTTTCAAAATTTCAAAAAACATGGGCTATAACCCATCGTTTTTAATTTTTTAATTTTTGTCAAATCGTCAAAAATGATGAAAAACGGCGTGCTATAGTATGCCGTACGATATGGGCTATAGCCCATGGTCCAAAATGATGAGAAACGAGGATAACTTTTTTTTCCAAAATTATCCACGGACATGACAAGAATTTAATATCGCTGCCCTATATGAATTGAAATCGTCTTCGTCCTGCAGCGTGCCCAAGGCGGTGATGCACTTCCTGGTGAACCATGTGAAGGACAGCCTCCAGAGTGAGCTGGTTGGTCAGCTGTACAAGTCCGGCCTCCTCAACGATCTGCTCACCGAATCAGAGGACATGGCCCAGAGACGCAAGGAGTCTGCAGACATGCTACAGGTACGCTAAGCTGTTGTTATTATTATTATTATTAGCTTGTCTCATCACTATGCAGTTACATTAGGATGACTGCATTTACACTGCTTGAGTGTTTTACATTTCAAAATCTAATCTATTTTATCTAGTTAGATAAGGAGAAATATCTCTCACACACACTCAAACATATAATGCTTGTCCAGATTAAGTTGACCAAAACGTTCTGTAATACAAATTATTGCAAGTTCTAGACGGTGTACAGGATATTTCTCCTTTTGTCCTAAGCACCTGTCGGCAACCTTTTTAGGTGTGTATCGGCCTTTTATCAAGGTTTGGACAATTTTTTACCTAAAAGACTGACCTAAAAGACCGACTCACCCGTGGCGCCTAGGTTTCTGGTTTAAGGACTTCAGTGTTTTGTACCATACAATGTTTGCTTTCGCCATCTTTGTTGAAGAAGAGTCTGGTTCATTATGTTTTAGTCTTACTAGAATTACTAACAGTTTCTAAATCTTATATTTAGATTTAGTCTGGCTTATTAACCGTCGGACCAAAGATATGAACCCGTAGGACACAGTGGCCTACTGAACCATTTTTCACATGATCCGTTTTGAAATATAATATCGTTGCTGTTACTTACTTACATGATCTCCACACATCATTCATAACAATGGATTATTGAAAAGCTTCACTTAAAGTAGAGAAGGAATCCGGTTTGTTTCGAGGGTCTATGCAAAAACACTTGGTCATGTTTGGCCGGGGTCGGGGAGGGCGATATTTGTCATTGTACATACAGTACGTATACTCCTACAGCTGGGGCAGCACCTGTCAGCGGGGAACGTTGCACGGGAGGCGAGGAGGGGATCTTCCGCGGATTCCGTCGTTCTTCCGGGTTCTTGGAAACGCCCCCAGCCACTGTGTTTAGTTTTACTGAGGTTAGGTTTAGGTATAGTTTACTGAGGTTAGGTTTGGGTATAGTTTTACTGGGGTTAACCCAACCCTAACCTAACCACACGCGGAAGCCACGGGTGATTTGTAACCGGCCACGCATGTCGGGAGCCATCATGTTGTCGGACTCATGACTGTAGGACTGTTGCTATGTCTGACCGACATATGCACCCCGTTATATGGGGTTATTATCTCAATTGCATTTCCGTCCCTTGTTTTGCAGGCACTGCAGCGGGCCAGTCAGGTGATTGCTGAGATCAGGGAAACCCACCTGTGGTGAGAAGCCAACTCATCTGTTATCAGCTATCTGATCACCATGCCTAACCGACTGCAGTCCATCCATTTAAAATGCACTGGAATGGGTTCTGATAGTTTACTAAGTTTAGTTTAATGTATAAGCACTGGTTCTCAATGTGGGATTCGGGGAACTTGAAGGGGTCCCCAGCTAAATGATAGTTGAGCAACTCACAGATACGCTTGCATTTGCCAATAGTAATACTGTACATATGAAAATACTCTCTTTTTGTTTGACAGATTGTGGTTAACTGATATCTCCTGTAATGGAGATGAGTTTGGAGGATTTTGTTATTAATTTTTTTTATCCGAAATATTTATTTTTGTTCAGTGAATTATAATGTGTAGGTTGTTTTTGTCTTGCACATATGTCACTTTTATTTGGTAAGCTGCTGTGGCCACACTGTATGTAGAAGAGTGTATAACAAAATAACCCAGTCACTGTGATCCCCAGGTGGAGCGAGATGAATTCGTGGCGGTGGCGACTCGCCACAACCTATTTTTTCCGCCATGGCGTATTCTTCATTTTCCGCCATGGCGAGTACAGAATCCGCCTTGGCGAGTACAGAATCCGCCGTGGCGACGACTCGCCACGACCTATTTTTTCCGCCATGGCGTATTCTTCATTTTCCGCCATGGCGAGTACAGAATCCGCCTTGGCGAGTACAGAATCCGCCGTGGCGAATCCGCCATTGTTTATTATTTTTTTGCGTGCCCTGGTGCCGTGGTGCAGTCCTAGTAGTAGAATTCTCGGAATTATTTCATCCTCTGCTAGCGTAACGGCTAGCGCTCTCGCCCCTATAGTCAAGGCACCGTGCAGACACAGGTTCGATTCTTGCAAAAAGCAAACTTTTTTTTTTTTTTAAGTTCTTTTTTTACCCGTACATACAGTGTGTGTGTGTGCGTGCGTGCGTATACAGTGTGCGTGCGTGTATGCGTGCGTATACAGTGTGTGTGTGTGTGTGCGTGCGTGCTTCATCGTATTTATTATTATTATTATTATTATTATTAATATGCAGGTAATAATAATAAATACGATGAAGCACGCACGCACGCACGCGCACACACACACTGTATACGCACGCATACACGCACGCACACTGTATACGCACACACGCACACACACGGTATGTACGGGTAAAAAAATTACTTTAAAAAAAAAATGTTTGCTTTTTGCAAGAATCGAACCTGTGTCTGCACGGTGCCTTGACTATAGGGGCGAGAGCGCTAGAGGGGATGGGGGGGGGGGGGTGAGTGACTCTCTCTCTCTCTCTCTCTCTTTCTTATAAACGTTGCGCGCACACACAAACATATAGACACACAGATCTCTGAATTATTTCATCCTCTGCTAGCGTAACGGCTAGCGCTCTCGCCCCTATAGTCAAGGCACCGTGCAGACACAGGTTCGATTCTTGCAAAAAGCAAACATTTTTTTTTTAAAGTAATTTTTTTACCCGTACATACCGTGTGTGTGCGTGTGTGCGTATACAGTGTGCGTGCGTGTATGCGTGCGTATACAGTGTGTGTGTGTGCGCGTGCGTGCGTGCGTGCTTCATCGTATTTATTATTATTACCTGCATATTAATAATAATAATAATAATAATAATAAATACGATGAAGCACGCACGCACACACACACACACACTGTATACGCACGCATACACGCACGCACACTGTATACGCACGCACGCACACACACACACTGTATGTACGGGTAAAAAAAGAACTTAAAAAAAAAAAATAGTTTGCTTTTTGCAAGAATCGAACCTGTGTCTGCACGGTGCCTTGACTATAGGGGCGAGAGCGCTAGCCGTTACGCTAGCAGAGGATGAAATAATTCCGAGAATTCTACTACTAGGACTGCACCACGGCACCAGGGCACGCAAAAAAAAAATAAACAATGGCGGATTCGCCACGGCGAATTCTGTACTCGCCAAGGCGGATTCTGTACTCGCCATGGCGGAAAATGAAGAATACGCCATGGCGGAAAAAATAGGTCGTGGCGAGTCGTCACCGCCACGAATTGATCTCGCTGTCTCTCGTGATCCCACCACCAGGATCTTTATTTATTGCCATTTATCTAAGTGTCTTGTTATAACTTATAAGTTGGAGCCAGTGTTGTGCAATATAGCTCGCCCATTGGCGGCATATCATTCTGTTTACATAAGGTATGTGAAAGTTCTGGTGCACTGTTGTGAATTCTGTATGGTTCCCCAAACAATAAATAGATTTTATTGTCATGTTGTTCTTGTTTTATTTTATTAAAAAGCATGTGATGAGAAACGAGGATAACTTTTTTTTTTCAAAATTACCAATTTCCGCAATTTCCGCAATTTTCAATTACCATTTCCGCAATTCCGCAATTTCTGCAATTACCATTTCCGCAATTTCCGCAATTACCATTTCCGCAATTCCGCAATTTCCGCAATTACCATTTCCGCAATTACAATTTCCGCAATTTCCGCAATTACGCTTTCCGCAATTACGCTTTCCGCAATTTCCGCAATTACGCTTTCCGCAATTTCCGCAATTACGCTTTCCGCAATTTCCGCAATTACGCTTTCCGCAATTTCCGCAATTTCGATTTCCGCAATTCCGCAATTTCCGCAATTCCGCAATTTACGTAATTTCCATTTCCGCAATTCCGCAATTCCCGAATTTTCCGCAATTCCACAATTTTGAAAAAAAAAGTTATCCACCATTTCCGCAATTTCCACAATTCCGCAATTTCCGCAATTACCATTTCCGCAATTTCCGAAGTTTCCGCAATTCCGCAATTTTGAAAAAAAAATTTATCCACCATTTCCGCAATTTCCGCAATTTCCATTTCCGCAATTCCGCAATTTCCGCAATTTCGATTTCCGCAATTCCGCATTTTCCGCAATTCCGCAATTTTGAAAAAAAAAGTTATCCACCAATTCCGCAATTTCCGTAATTTCCATTTCCGCAATTTCCGCAATTTACGTAATTTCCATTTCCGCAATTCCCGAATTTTCCGCAATTCCACAATTTTGAAAAAAAAAGTTATCCACCATTTCCGCAATTTCCGCAATGTCCGCAATTTCCGAATTTTCCGCAATTTTGAAAAAAAAAGTTATCCACCATTTCCGCAATTTCCATTTCCGCAATTCCGCAATTTCCGCAATTTCGATTTCCGCAATTCCGCATTTTCCGCAATTCCGCAATTTTGAAAAAAAAAGTTATCCACCAATTCCGCAATTTCCGTAATTTCCATTTCCGCAATTTCCGCAATTTCGATTTCCGCAATTTCCGCAATTCCACAATTTTGAAAAAAAAATTATCCATTTCCGCAATTTCCGCAATTCCGCAATTTCCGCAATTTCCGCAATTACAATTTCCGCAATTACCATTTCCGCAATTCCGCAATTTCCGCAATTACCATTTCCGCAATTTCCGCAATTACAATTTCCGCAATTTCCGCAATTACCATTTCCGCAATTTCTGCAATTTTCCGAAATTCCTCCGCAACACCGCAATTTTTCAAAAAACATGTGCTATAACCCATTTATTTTCCGCAATACTCTGCAATTAAAAAAAAATCAAAAAACATGGGATATAACCCATCGTTTTTTTTTAAACACTCCGCAATTTGATAATGTTTCCCATCCTTTCCGGTAAATACAACACATTGAGTAGGGCACTGCAGGGAGTTGAACCCCGTTCCGGTAAACCAGAAGTACCAGTACCAGTGCCTTAGCTTTTGTGTATTCAGAAAGAAAGTCAGGAGACAACACTATTCGTTTTATTTTTTGTCTTATAAATTATTTGATCGGCCCAAAATATTGTGTTCATTGTCATGATTCGTCACGATCCGAATTGGCTTTGTCCGCGGCGTAACCGTCTTTAAATAAATTATATTAAAAGTGCCGATGGGAGAATGCATGGGGCTTCCACTTCCTGGGCCACTCGCTTTTCTGAAAGGGGGCGGGACTGCGGTGCTCTATTGAAAAACAGCAGATCTACAAGCAATATCGAAGAACGATTGACATATAGAAGACATTTTTTTAGAATCTGATCTCAGGTCAGAATGGAAAACTGTCAGGATGTAGAAGACATTTTTTTTAATAGTATGCCGTACGATATGGGCTATAGCCTACGGTCCAAAATGATGAGAAACAAGGCTAACTTTTTTTTCCAAAATTTCAAAAAACATGGGCTATAACCCATCGTTTTTGTCATTTCGTAAAAAAAATTCAAATCTTCAAAAATGATGAAAAACTGCGCGCTATGGTATGCCGTACGATATGGGCTATAGCCCACGGTCCAAAATGATGAGAAACGAGGCTAACTTTTTTTCCCAAAATTTCAAAAAACATGGGCTATAACCCATCGTTTTTGTCATTTCGTCATTTTTTTCAAATCCTCAAAAATGATGAAAAACGGCGCGCTATAGTATGCCGTACGATATGGGCTATAGCCCACGGTCCAAAATGATGTGAAACGGGGCTAACTTTTTTTTTCAAAATTTCAAAAAACATGGGCTATAACCCATCGTTTTTGTCATTTCGTCATTTTTTTCAAATCCTCAAAAATGATGAAAAACGGCGTGCTATAGTATGCCGTACGATATGGGCTATAGCCCATGGTCCAAAAAGATGAGAAACGAGGATAACTTTTTTTTTCAAAATTTCAAAAAACATGGGCTATAACCCATCGTTTTTTTTCATTTTGTCATTTTTGTCAAACCGTCAAAAATGATGAAAAACGGCGTGCTATAGTATGCCGTACCATATGGGCTATAGCCCATGGTCCAAAAAGATGAGAAACGAGGATAACTTTTTTTTTCAAAATTTCTAAAAACATGGGCTATAACCCATCGTTTTTTTTCATTTTGTCATTTTTGTCAAATCGTCAAAAATGATGAAAAACGGCGTGCTATAGTATGCCGTACCATATGGGCTATAGCCCATGGTCCAAAATGATGAGAAACGAGGATAACTTTTTTTTTCAAAATTTCAAAAAACATGGGCTATAACCCATCGTTTTTTTCATTTTGTCATTTTTGTCAAATCGTCAAAAATGATGAAAAACGGCGTGCTATAGTATGCCGTACCATATGGGCTATAGCCCATGGTCCAAAAAGATGAGAAACGAGGATAACTTTTTTTTTCAAAATTTCAAAAAACATGGGCTATAACCCATCGTTTTTTTCATTTTGTCATTTTTGTCAAATCGTCAAAAATGATGAAAAACGGCGTGCTATAGTATGCCGTACCATATGGGCTATAGCCCATGGTCCAAAAAGATGAGAAACGAGGATAACTTTTTTTTTCAAAATTTCTAAAAACATGGGCTATAACCCATCGTTTTTTTTCATTTTGTCATTTTTGTCAAATCGTCAAAAATGATGAAAAACGGCGTGCTATAGTATGCCGTACCATATGGGCTATAGCCCATGGTCTAAAATGATGAGAAACGAGGATAACTTTTTTTTTCAAAATTTCAAAAAACATGGGCTATAACCCATCGTATTTTTCATTTTGTCATTTTTGTCAAATCGTCAAAAATTATGAAAAACGGCGTGCTATAGTATGCCGTACCATATGGGCTATAGCCCATCGTCCAAAATGATGAGAAACGAGGATAACTTTTTTTTTCAAAATTTCAAAAAACATGGGCTATAACCCATCGTATTTTTCATTTTGTCATTTTTGTCAAATCGTCAAAAATGATGAAAAACGGCGTGCTATAGTATGCCGTACCATATGGGCTATAGCCCATGGTCCAAAATGATGAGAAACGAGGATAACTTTTTTTTTCAAAATTTCAAAAAACATGGGCTATAACCCATCGTATTTTTCATTTTGTCATTTTTGTCAAATCGTCAAAAATGATGAAAAACGGCGTGCTATAGTATGCCGTACCATATGGGCTATAGCCCATGGTCCAAAATGATGAGAAACGAGGATAACTTTTTTTTTCAAAATTTCAAAAAACATGGGCTATAACCCATCGTTTTTTTTCATTTTGAGAAAGAAACAATATTAATAACCCCACAGTGCTAAAGGTAGCATATCAGTGGGTTAACGCTGCTTCTGATAGACACACGGACGACTACAAATTCACAGCCACCATTCTGGTCCGTTAGAACAGTCAACGGTGTACTGCAGCTGTCAATGCAATCCCTATATGAGGCGTCATAAACTACCGGAATTTCACAGATTACTGAGGCTGTAGCGATATTTGGGTGTTCTAATAAAAGTGTCCCATATGTTTGGTTTGTCCTTTTTTAATGTCACATACGGTACCTGTACCTGCCCCCTCAATATACAACGCACAATATACTCATTGTGTCAAAATGCTATCATCAGAAAATATAAAGTTGAAGTGGCCACATGTTACTGTATATACACCAAGGTCGCATCCCTTGAGGTTTTCAATACCCAGATACATTTGTGTTTGGTTATAGGCTAATTTATTTTTGGAAGATTATCCAAATAGCCTCTTGCAAGACTAATAGCAGTTGAGACGAATAGTCCATAATTTATTCTGACGCCTCCTCGAAAAGGCCTAGCTATCCTGACCCCATATCCATGATTTATACATTATGGATAATTAGTGTGCACACTCATTTGGAAACCTTTTTATTCAAATCAATTGATTTGAATTTGTATTCTTATTTTAAAAGTAGGCTAACTACAGTAAAATTCCAATGGATTGGCAAGTACACCGTTCTAACGGACCAGAAGTGGTGGCGCTCGTGTGTCTCTATTGGCTGTGCCATGTCATACAAGCTGCTGGTTGGCTGGTGTTACCTCCTGCTGGACATATGGTTGAGCCTGGTGGCAGAGATACTCTGGTTCCTCTTTCCGACCTTCATGACCCTGTAGGCCTCCTCTGATGATGTCACCTGCACCCACCGCAGGTCTGACACACACAGTCTCACAGTCACACACACACACACACACACACACACACACACGATTAGTGGTGGAAAAAGTACTGCACAGTGATACATTTGACTTAAACCGTTATTTGACTTTCAAACATGTTTGGGGTCATTTTAACCGGAGAGTTTTTAAGTTGCTTGATTCAGTATTTAGAGATTTGGCCAATAATGTTATCAGAGACACACACACACACACACACACACACACACACACCTACAAGCAGCAGCACTCACACGGTCGGTGACTTGTGTTACCTTTGACAAAGGAGTGTCCCTGTCCTGAGACAGCTGCAGAACCGTCCTCTTGGAAGCTGTAGGACACTGTAGGACGACAACAAAGACCAAACATTCAGAACACTGACTGGAAATACTTCAAATAGCATTGCTATTATGTTATGTTATTGCTATTATGTATATGATGTTCATTAATATTTGATACAGCCAGTTTCTGGAGAAAATGGAATTAATGTAGCCGCAAAAGCCTTGAAACTACATAAGGCAATGTCGCTGCTAATATACTTCACGCCCAGCAGTCAACACATTGCGTTCCTGAGATTCCTCGTTGACATAAGCTCAGCTGGTGGTGACTCAACTCGTACTAACCACAAAACATTAAATATCAATAAAAATAAACGTAATTAACATTCAGTTTATGTTGTGCGACAGGCAGATGCAGCCAACCGCCTACCCGGATATGTAGTCTCTGGGTTATTTGACTCGTTTCTAACGCTTATTTTGTTACTCTTTGGGTATATTTGTACATTTCCACCTTCAGTTGATGCTTCATATCCATATGAGTGAAAAGGCCGGGGTGATCAGTTTATTTTTCAAACGCAGTTCTTATATGAAGAGATCTAAAATCGTGCTATAGTATGCCGTACCATATGGGCTATAGCCCATGGTCCAAAATGATGAGAAACGAGGATAACTTTTATTTTCAAATTTTCAAAAAACATGGGCTATAACCCATCGTTTTTTTCATTTTGTCATTTTTGTCAAATCGTCAAAAATGATGAAAAACGGCGTGCTATAGTATGCCGTACCATATGGGCTATAGCCCATGGTCCAAAATGATGAGAAACGAGGATAACTTTTTTTTTCAAAATTTCAAAAAACATGGGCTATAACCCATCGTTTTTTTCATTTTGTCATTTTTGTCAAATCGTCAAAAATGATGAAAAACGGCGTGCTATAGTATGCCGTACCATATGGGCTATAGCCCATGGTCCAAAAAGATGAGAAACGAGGATAACTTTTTTTTCCAAAATTTCAAAAAACATGGGCTATAACCCATCGTTTTTTTTCATTTTGTCATTTTTGTCAAATCGTCAAAAATGATGAAAAACGGCGTGCTATAGTATGCCGTACCATATGGGCTATAGCCCATGGTCCAAAATGATGAGAAACGAGGATAACATTTTTTTTTCAAAATTTCTAAAAACATGGGCTATAACCCATCGTATTTGTCATTTTTGTCAAATCGTCAAAAATGATGAAAAACGGCGTGCTATAGTATGCCGTACCATATGGGCTATAGCCCATGGTCCAAAATGATGAGAAACGAGGATAACTTTTTTTTTCAAAATTTCAAAAAACATGGGCTATAACCCATCGTATTTTTCATTTTGTCATTTTTGTCAAATCGTCAAAAATGATGAAAAACGGCGTGCTATAGTATGCCGTACCATATGGGCTATAGCCCATGGTCCAAAATGATGAGAAACGAGGATAACTTATTTTTTCAAAATTTCAAAAAACATGGGCTATAACCCATCGTTTTTTTCATTTTGTCATTTTTGTCAAATCGTCAAAAATGATGAAAAACGGCGTGCTATAGTATGCCGTACCATATGGGCTATAGCCCATGGTCCAAAAAGATGAGAAACGAGGATAACTTTTTTTTTCAAAATTTCTAAAAACATGGGCTATAACCCATCGTTTTTTTCATTTTGTCATTTTTGTCAAATCGTCAAAAATTATGAAAAACGGCGTGCTATAGTATGCCGTACCATATGGGCTATAGCCCATGGTCCAAAAAGATGAGAAACGAGGATAACTTTTTTTTTCAAAATTTCAAAAAACATGGGCTATAACCCATCGTTTTTTTTTCATTTTGAGAAAGAAACAATATTAATAACCCCACAGTGCTAAAGGTAGCATATCAGTGGGTTAACGCTGCTTCTGATAGACACACGGACGACTACAAATTCACAGCCACCATTCTGGTCCGTTAGAACAGTCAACGGTGTACTGCAGCTGTCAATGCAATCCCTATATGAGGCGTCATAAACTACCGGAATTTCACAGATTACTGAGGCTGTAGCGATATTTGGGTGTTCTAATAAAAGTGTCCCATATGTTTGGTTTGTCCTTTTTTAATGTCACATACGGTACCTGTACCTGCCCCCTCAATATACAACGCACAATATACTCATTGTGTCAAAATGCTAGCATCAGAAAATATAAAGTTGAAGTGGCCACATGTTACTGTATATACACCAAGGTCGCATCCCTTGAGGTTTTCAATACCCAGATACATTTGTGTTTGGTTATAGGCTAATTTATTTTTGGAAGATTATCCAAATAGCCTCTTGCAAGACTAATAGCAGTTGAGACGAATAGTCCATAATTTATTCTGACGCCTCCTCGAAAAGGCCTAGCTATCCTGACCCCTTATCCATGATTTATACATTATGGATAATTAGTGTGCACACTCATTTGGAAACCTTTTTATTCAAATCAATTGATTTGAATTTGTATTCTTATTTTAAAAGTAGGCTAACTACAGTAAAATTCCAATGGATTGGCAAGTACACCGTTCTAACGGACCAGAAGTGGTGGCGCTCGTGTGTCTCTATTGGCTGTGCCATGTCATACAAGCTGCTGGTTGGCTGGTGTTACCTCCTGCTGGACATATGGTTGAGCCTGGTGGCAGAGATACTCTGGTTCCTCTTTCCGACCTTCATGACCCTGTAGGCCTCCTCTGATGATGTCACCTGCACCCACCGCAGGTCTGACACACACAGTCTCACAGTCTCAGTCTCACACACACACACACACACACACACACACACACGCACACGCACACGCGATTAGTGGTGGAAAAAGTACTGCACAGTGATACATTTGACTTAAACCGTTATTTGACTTTCAAACATGTTTGGGGTCATTTTAACCGGACAGTTTTTAAGTTGCTTGATTCAGTATTTAGTGATTTGGCCAATAATGTTATCAGAGACACACACACACACACACACACACACACACACACACCTACAAGCAGCAGCACTCACACGGTCGGTGACTTGTGTTACCTTTGACAAAGGAGTGTCCCTGTCCTGAGACAGCTGCAGAACCGTCCTCTTGGAAGCTGTAGGACACTGTAGGACGACAACAAAGACCAAACATTCAGAACACTGACTGGAAATACTTCAAATAGCATTGCTATTATGTTATGTTATTGCTATTATGTATATGATGTTCATTAATATTTGATACAGCCAGTTTCTGGAGAAAATGGAATTAATGTAGCCGCAAAAGCCTTGAAACTACATAAGGCAATGTCGCTGCTAATATACTTCACGCCCAGCAGTCAACACATTGCGTTCCTGAGATTCCTCGTTGACATAAGCTCAGCTGGTGGTGACTCAACTCGTACTAACCACGAAACATTAAATATCAATAAAAATAAACGTAATTAACATTCAGTTTATGTTGTGCGACAGGCAGATGCAGCCAACCGTCTACCCGGAAATGTAGTCTCTGGGTTATTTGACTCGTTTCTAACGCTTATTTTGTTACTCTTTGGGTATATTTGTACATTTCCACCTTCAGTTGATGCTTCATATCCATATGAGTGAAAAGGCTGGGGTGATCAGTTTATTTTTCAAACGCAGTTCTTATATGAAGAGATCTAAAATCGTGCTATAGTATGCCGTACCATATGGGCTATAGCCCATGGTCCAAAATGATGAGAAACGAGGATAACTTTTTTTTTCAAAATTTCAAAAAACATGGGCTATAACCCATCGTTTTTTTTCATTTTGTCATTTTTGTCAAATCGTCAAAAATGATGAAAAACGGCGTGCTATAGTATGCCGTACCATATGGGCTATAGCCCATGGTCCAAAATGATGAGAAACGAGGATAACTTTTTTTTTCAAAATTTCAAAAAACATGGGCTATAACCCATCGTTTTTTTTCATTTTGAGAAAGAAACAATATTAATAACCCCACAGTGCTAAAGGTAGCATATCAGTGGGTTAACGCTGCTTCTGATAGACACACGGACGACTACAAATTCACAGCCACCATTCTGGTCCGTTAGAACAGTCAACGGTGTACTGCAGCTGTCAATGCAATCCCTATATGAGGCGTCATAAACTACCGGAATTTCACAGATTACTGAGGCTGTAGCGATATTTGGGTGTTCTAATAAAAGTGTCCCATATGTTTGGTTTGTCCTTTTTTAATGTCACATACGGTACCTGTACCTGCCCCCTCAATATACAACGCACAATATACTCATTGTGTCAAAATGCTAGCATCAGAAAATATAAAGTTGAAGTGGCCACATGTTACTGTATATACACCAAGGTCGCATCCCTTGAGGTTTTCAATACCCAGATACATTTGTGTTTGGTTATAGGCTAATTTATTTTTGGAAGATTATCCAAATAGCCTCTTGCAAGACTAATAGCAGTTGAGACGAATAGTCCATAATTTATTCTGACGCCTCCTCGAAAAGGCCTAGCTATCCTGACCCCTTATCCATGATTTATACATTATGGATAATTAGTGTGCACACTCATTTGGAAACCTTTTTATTCAAATCAATTGATTTGAATTTGTATTCTTATTTTAAAAGTAGGCTAACTACAGTAAAATTCCAATGGATTGGCAAGTACACCGTTCTAACGGACCAGAAGTGGTGGCGCTCGTGTGTCTCTATTGGCTGTGCCATGTCATACAAGCTGCTGGTTGGCTGGTGTTACCTCCTGCTGGACATATGGTTGAGCCTGGTGGCAGAGATACTCTGGTTCCTCTTTCCGACCTTCATGACCCTGTAGGCCTCCTCTGATGATGTCACCTGCACCCACCGCAGGTCTGACACACACAGTCTCACAGTCACACACACACACACACACACACACACACACACACACACACGATTAGTGGTGGAAAAAGTACTGCACAGTGATACATTTGACTTAAACCGTTATTTGACTTTCAAACATGTTTGGGGTCATTTTAACCGGAGAGTTTTTAAGTTGCTTGATTCAGTATTTAGAGATTTGGCCAATAATGTTATCAGAGACACACACACACACACACACACACACACACACCTACAAGCAGCAGCACTCACACGGTCGGTGACTTGTGTTACCTTTGACAAAGGAGTGTCCCTGTCCTGAGACAGCTGCAGAACCGTCCTCTTGGAAGCTGTAGGACACTGTAGGACGACAACAAAGACCAAACATTCAGAACACTGACTGGAAATACTTCAAATAGCATTGCTATTATGTTATGTTATTGCTATTATGTATATGATGTTCATTAATATTTGATACAGCCAGTTTCTGGAGAAAATGGAATTAATGTAGCCGCAAAAGCCTTGAAACTACATAAGGCAATGTCGCTGCTAATATACTTCACGCCCAGCAGTCAACACATTGCGTTCCTGAGATTCCTCGTTGACATAAGCTCAGCTGGTGGTGACTCAACTCGTACTAACCACAAAACATTAAATATCAATAAAAATAAACGTAATTAACATTCAGTTTATGTTGTGCGACAGGCAGATGCAGCCAACCGCCTACCCGGATATGTAGTCTCTGGGTTATTTGACTCGTTTCTAACGCTTATTTTGTTACTCTTTGGGTATATTTGTACATTTCCACCTTCAGTTGATGCTTCATATCCATATGAGTGAAAAGGCCGGGGTGATCAGTTTATTTTTCAAACGCAGTTCTTATATGAAGAGATCTAAAATCGTGCTATAGTATGCCGTACCATATGGGCTATAGCCCATGGTCCAAAATGATGAGAAACGAGGATAACTTTTATTTTCAAATTTTCAAAAAACATGGGCTATAACCCATCGTTTTTTTCATTTTGTCATTTTTGTCAAATCGTCAAAAATGATGAAAAACGGCGTGCTATAGTATGCCGTACCATATGGGCTATAGCCCATGGTCCAAAAAGATGAGAAACGAGGATAACTTTTTTTTCCAAAATTTCAAAAAACATGGGCTATAACCCATCGTTTTTTTTCATTTTGTCATTTTTGTCAAATCGTCAAAAATGATGAAAAACGGCGTGCTATAGTATGCCGTACCATATGGGCTATAGCCCATGGTCCAAAATGATGAGAAACGAGGATAACTTTTTTTTTCAAAATTTCAAAAAAACATGGGCTATAACCCATCGTTTTTTTTCATTTTGTCATTTTTGTCAAATCGTCAAAAATGATGAAAAACGGCGTGCTATAGTATGCCGTACCATATGGGCTATAGCCCATGGTCCAAAATGATGAGAAACGAGGATAACTTTTTTTTTCAAAATTTCTAAAAACATGGGCTATAACCCATCGTTTTTTTTCATTTTGTCATTTTTGTCAAATCGTCAAAAATGATGAAAAACGGCGTGCTATAGTATGCCGTACCATATGGGCTATAGCCCATGGTCCAAAAAGATGAGAAACGAGGATAACTTTTTTTTTCAAAATTTCAAAAAACATGGGCTATAACCCATCGTTTTTTTTCATTTTGTCATTTTTGTCAAATCGTCAAAAATGATGAAAAACGGCGTGCTATAGTATGCCGTACCATATGGGCTATAGCCCATGGTCCAAAAAGATGAGAAACGAGGATAACTTCTTTTTTCAAAATGTCAAAAAACATGGGCTATAACCCATCGTTTTTTTTCATTTTGTCATTTTTGTCAAATCGTCAAAAATGATGAAAAACGGCGTGCTATAGTATGCCGTACCATATGGGCTATAGCCCATGGTCCAAAATGATGAGAAACGAGGATAACTTTTTTTTTCAAAATTTCAAAAAACATGGGCTATAACCCATCGTATTTTTCATTTTGTCATTTTTGTCAAATCGTCAAAAATGATGAAAAACGGCGTGCTATAGTATGCCGTACCATATGGGCTATAGCCCATGGTCCAAAATGATGAGAAACGAGGATAACTTATTTTTTCAAAATTTCAAAAAACATGGGCTATAACCCATCGTTTTTTTCATTTTGTCATTTTTGTCAAATCGTCAAAAATGATGAAAAACGGCGTGCTATAGTATGCCGTACCATATGGGCTATAGCCCATGGTCCAAAAAGATGAGAAACGAGGATAACTTTTTTTTTCAAAATTTCTAAAAACATGGGCTATAACCCATCGTTTTTTTCATTTTGTCATTTTTGTCAAATCGTCAAAAATTATGAAAAACGGCGTGCTATAGTATGCCGTACCATATGGGCTATAGCCCATGGTCCAAAAAGATGAGAAACGAGGATAACTTTTTTTTTCAAAATTTCAAAAAACATGGGCTATAACCCATCGTTTTTTTTCATTTTGAGAAAGAAACAATATTAATAACCCCACAGTGCTAAAGGTAGCATATCAGTGGGTTAACGCTGCTTCTGATAGACACACGGACGACTACAAATTCACAGCCACCATTCTGGTCCGTTAGAACAGTCAACGGTGTACTGCAGCTGTCAATGCAATCCCTATATGAGGCGTCATAAACTACCGGAATTTCACAGATTACTGAGGCTGTAGCGATATTTGGGTGTTCTAATAAAAGTGTCCCATATGTTTGGTTTGTCCTTTTTTAATGTCACATACGGTACCTGTACCTGCCCCCTCAATATACAACGCACAATATACTCATTGTGTCAAAATGCTAGCATCAGAAAATATAAAGTTGAAGTGGCCACATGTTACTGTATATACACCAAGGTCGCATCCCTTGAGGTTTTCAATACCCAGATACATTTGTGTTTGGTTATAGGCTAATTTATTTTTGGAAGATTATCCAAATAGCCTCTTGCAAGACTAATAGCAGTTGAGACGAATAGTCCATAATTTATTCTGACGCCTCCTCGAAAAGGCCTAGCTATCCTGACCCCTTATCCATGATTTATACATTATGGATAATTAGTGTGCACACTCATTTGGAAACCTTTTTATTCAAATCAATTGATTTGAATTTGTATTCTTATTTTAAAAGTAGGCTAACTACAGTAAAATTCCAATGGATTGGCAAGTACACCGTTCTAACGGACCAGAAGTGGTGGCGCTCGTGTGTCTCTATTGGCTGTGCCATGTCATACAAGCTGCTGGTTGGCTGGTGTTACCTCCTGCTGGACATATGGTTGAGCCTGGTGGCAGAGATACTCTGGTTCCTCTTTCCGACCTTCATGACCCTGTAGGCCTCCTCTGATGATGTCACCTGCACCCACCGCAGGTCTGACACACACAGTCTCACAGTCTCAGTCTCACACACACACACACACACACACACACACACACACACACGCACACGCGATTAGTGGTGGAAAAAGTACTGCACAGTGATACATTTGACTTAAACCGTTATTTGACTTTCAAACATGTTTGGGGTCATTTTAACCGGACAGTTTTTAAGTTGCTTGATTCAGTATTTAGTGATTTGGCCAATAATGTTATCAGAGACACACACACACACACACACACACACACACACACACCTACAAGCAGCAGCACTCACACGGTCGGTGACTTGTGTTACCTTTGACAAAGGAGTGTCCCTGTCCTGAGACAGCTGCAGAACCGTCCTCTTGGAAGCTGTAGGACACTGTAGGACGACAACAAAGACCAAACATTCAGAACACTGACTGGAAATACTTCAAATAGCATTGCTATTATGTTATGTTATTGCTATTATGTATATGATGTTCATTAATATTTGATACAGCCAGTTTCTGGAGAAAATGGAATTAATGTAGCCGCAAAAGCCTTGAAACTACATAAGGCAATGTCGCTGCTAATATACTTCACGCCCAGCAGTCAACACATTGCGTTCCTGAGATTCCTCGTTGACATAAGCTCAGCTGGTGGTGACTCAACTCGTACTAACCACGAAACATTAAATATCAATAAAAATAAACGTAATTAACATTCAGTTTATGTTGTGCGACAGGCAGATGCAGCCAACCGTCTACCCGGAAATGTAGTCTCTGGGTTATTTGACTCGTTTCTAACGCTTATTTTGTTACTCTTTGGGTATATTTGTACATTTCCACCTTCAGTTGATGCTTCATATCCATATGAGTGAAAAGGCTGGGGTGATCAGTTTATTTTTCAAACGCAGTTCTTATATGAAGAGATCTAAAATCGTGCTATAGTATGCCGTACCATATGGGCTATAGCCCATGGTCCAAAATGATGAGAAACGAGGATAACTTTTTTTTTCAAAATTTCAAAAAACATGGGCTATAACCCATCGTTTTTTTTCATTTTGTCATTTTTGTCAAATCGTCAAAAATGATGAAAAACGGCGTGCTATAGTATGCCGTACCATATGGGCTATAGCCCATGGTCCAAAAAGATGAGAAACGAGGATAACATTTTTTTTTCAAAATTTCTAAAAACATGGGCTATAATAACCCATCGTTTTTTTTCATTTTGTCATTTTTGTCAAATCGTCAAAAATGATGAAAAACGGCGTGCTATAGTATGCCGTACCATATGGGCTATAGCCCATGGTCCAAAATGATGAGAAACGAGGATAACTTTTTTTTTCAAAATTTCAAAAAACATGGGCTATAACCCATCGTATTTTTCATTTTGTCATTTTTGTCAAATCGTCAAAAATTATGAAAAACGGCGTGCTATAGTATGCCGTACCATATGGGCTATAGCCCATGGTCCAAAAAGATGAGAAACGAGGATAACTTTTTTTTTCAAAATTTCAAAAAACATGGGCTATAACCCATCGTTTTTTTTCATTTTGAGAAAGAAACAATATTAATAACCCCACAGTGCTAAAGGTAGCATATCAGTGGGTTAACGCTGCTTCTGATAGACACACGGACGACTACAAATTCACAGCCACCATTCTGGTCCGTTAGAACAGTCAACGGTGTACTGCAGCTGTCAATGCAATCCCTATATGAGGCGTCATAAACTACCGGAATTTCACAGATTACTGAGGCTGTAGCGATATTTGGGTGTTCTAATAAAAGTGTCCCATATGTTTGGTTTGTCCTTTTTTAATGTCACATACGGTACCTGTACCTGCCCCCTCAATATACAACGCACAATATACTCATTGTTTCAAAATGCTAGCATCAGAAAATATAAAGTTGAAGTGGCCACATGTTACTGTATATACACCAAGGTCGCATCCCTTGAGGTTTTCAATACCCAGATACATTTGTGTTTGGTTATAGGCTAATTTATTTTTGGAAGATTATCCAAATAGCCTCTTGCAAGACTAATAGCAGTTGAGACGAATAGTCCATAATTTATTCTGACGCCTCCTCGAAAAGGCCTAGCTATCCTGACCCCTTATCCATGATTTATACATTATGGATAATTAGTGTGCACACTCATTTGGAAACCTTTTTATTCAAATCAATTGATTTGAATTTGTATTCTTATTTTAAAAGTAGGCTAACTACAGTAAAATTCCAATGGATTGGCAAGTACACCGTTCTAACGGACCAGAAGTGGTGGCGCTCGTGTGTCTCTATTGGCTGTGCCATGTCATACAAGCTGCTGGTTGGCTGGTGTTACCTCCTGCTGGACATATGGTTGAGCCTGGTGGCAGAGATACTCTGGTTCCTCTTTCCGACCTTCATGACCCTGTAGGCCTCCTCTGATGATGTCACCTGCACCCACCGCAGGTCTGACACACACAGTCTCAGTCTCAGTCTCACTCACACACACACACACACACACACACACACACACACACACACACACACACACACACACACACACACACACACACACACACACACACACGCGATTAGTGGTGGAAAAAGTACTGCACAGTGATACATTTGACTTAAACCGTTATTTGACTTTCAAACATGTTTGGGGTCATTTTAACCGGACAGTTTTTAAGTTGCTTGATTCAGTATTTAGTGATTTGGCCAATAATGTTATCAGAGACACACACACACACACACACACACACACACACACACACCTACAAGCAGCAGCACTCACACGGTCGGTGACTTGTGTTACCTTTGACAAAGGAGTGTCCCTGTCCTGAGACAGCTGCAGAACCGTCCTCTTGGAAGCTGTAGGACACTGTAGGACGACAACAAAGACCAAACATTCAGAACACTGACTGGAAATACTTCAAATAGCATTGCTATTATGTTATGTTATTGCTATTATGTATATGATGTTCATTAATATTTGATACAGCCAGTTTCTGGAGAAAATGGAATTAATGTAGCCGCAAAAGCCTTGAAACTACATAAGGCAATGTCGCTGCTAATATACTTCACGCCCAGCAGTCAACACATTGCGTTCCTGAGATTCCTCGTTGACATAAGCTCAGCTGGTGGTGACTCAACTCGTACTAACCACGAAACATTAAATATCAATAAAAATAAACGTAATTAACATTCAGTTTATGTTGTGCGACAGGCAGATGCAGC